>NC_056626.2:109248544-109548544 GCF_002870075.4 Lactuca sativa
TTATCTTATAAATGAAAAAATGTATAGTCGCTAACGAAATCGAAGACGAAGCCATGAAACCGTACCACACGGACGAAACTGTAGGCGTGTTATGACTTGTTATGACGAAACCAAAGGTGACTTGATGAAACCGCAAATGAGTCTCCCTCATTTTAGATTTGTATGTTTATTTTGTAAAAATTCCTAATTATTGATATTTTATCAAAACTCATTAATATATTAGGCTATACTTATATTAATTCGAAATCTAGAATTGTGGTCAAAAGGACAAGTATTTGAAGGGTGTATTTGGCATGGAGTTTTCGGAGGCATTTGGGAGCTTCTAGCTTTTAACTTTTGACAAAACGCTATAGTTTAAACAAAAAACTTCGTTTGGCAATACGAACGTTTAACTTTTAATTTAAACAAAACGCTTCAAATCTAAAAGTTACTTCATGTAGCGTTTAAAAAAATACTACTGAGTTTTTGAAATCAATTTCCATAATTACCCTTAAAAATATATTTATATATTTGTTTATTTTTAATCATTTGTCCTTTTATGTAATTTTATATATTTTAAAAGGTTCCAGCTACTTTTGCCAAACACTAATATAACAAATAAAAAATATAGTTTCCCGCTACCAACTACCCGCTACATGCTAAATGCTACCCGCTAACCGTTTTCAACTAACAACTACTTTTACCAAACATGTCCGATCCTTTTATCGGTTCTATTTCAAAAGGAAACAAAATTCCCGTAATTTGTACCTTTCATCGTACCATATACAATCCAAAATCTATAATTGTGGTCAAAAGGACGTGTACTTGAAGGATTTTGTTACAAAACTTGGACAAGGTACGTGGACTTTAAAAGGGCCACATAATTGAATTGAAATTAAATAGCCATGCTTAAATGCACATTAATTTAATTTAAAGAGTGAATTACAAATTTTCTCCTTATGGTTTGTCACAATTCACACTTTTGGTCATAATACTGGACATTATGATATGTTCGCATTTCTTACACCAATGGTCTATGACCGTTAAAACTAACATTTTGAAATGTCAGGATGATGTAACTTACATTTCCTGTACCAATGGTTGGTGGGTTGCAATATCTTTGTAAATGTTTATAACTACGGCTATTTACTCGAAAAACTTTAAATTATATGTATATCTTTATATATATATATATATATATATATATATATATATATATATATATATATAGTGACGGAGCTTGAACTTTTTTTTGGGGGGCCGAAAGTATAATAAATATGAAAATTGGAGAGAAGGAGGGTCAAAGCCAAATTTTATAGCTTTTGGACATAATATGTAAAACATTTAATACTTGAGGACCATTTATGACAAAAAAAAATAGGGGGGGCCACAGCCCCACCTGGTCCCAAAGAAGCTCGGTCCCTATATATATATATATATATATATATATATATATATATATATATATATATATATATATATATATATATATATATATATATATATATATATATATATATATATATATATATATATATATATATATATACCCAAATACTTAACAAGGTAAATTAGTATTTTTAAATGGATCTAACTAGAAACAATTAGGCTCATGGACTTCTAGTGTAAGAAACCACAAGGACCATCCATGTCCAAAATCCAATAACATGATCAAAAGTGTGAATATGGGCAAACTATAGGGAACAAATGTATAATTTACTCTATTTTAAATTATTAAAATGAATAATAAATTAAAGTCAAAATCGCATTTGATATTTTTTCGAATTTACAAATTTAGTCGTTTTTAATAGGATTGGTTATGGATATTTTTATCCCTTTCAAAATTAAAATAACTACCTTGTCCATATTTAATTTGTTTTGAAAAAAAAAAAAAACCGAAATGGACATCACTAGGGTTGGTTATGGATATTTTATCCCTTTCAAAATTAAAATAACTAACTTGTGTTCATGTTCATTTATTTATTCAACAAACGAACTTCCCGTCGAACGATTCACGAAAAGTTCGTTGAACTTTCGGTTTGTTTACAACCCTAAAAATGATTACTAATTTATCTAGATTTAAGTTTAATATTTATTATCAACCAAACACATGCGATTGGAATTTAATACAAGTCACACACAATATAAGAGAAGTTCCTTGTCTACTTTAATCGGAGACTTCAGCCTTCTTGACATCGGAGTTAAGTTTTGTGAAAGCAATACTGATGTTGAAAGAGTTCCTTATGTAAGTTTGGCGAGCGTGAACAAACCAAAATAGTTTACAAGTCACAATGGCGAGAGTGTTTCAATGTCGAAAAGCATTTTTGTTCATTCCAAGGGTTATCTGAAATCGGTTCCTTCTTAACGATCGAGTCGCCAACAAACTCCAACTGCTCCATTAGTTAAATCGGTTAGTTGCTATGTGATCTAAATTCTAAACTGTGACATCCCCTAATTTCTCGGCCAGAAAAGACCGATTTAATTTATGCTTTTTAAAATAAAATCAGAGAAATCTTTTTAAAAGATGTTGCGGAATTGGTCCCCAAACAACATATGATAAAAGTTTATCAAAATCCTTCATTAAGAAGGTATATATTTTCCATATATATCAAAACCTCGGGATGTCATGTTCCGATACAGATCAAAAGCATAAACAAGACATTATAAGCCTTTCAACAGTTATTTACTACTACTGGCCTATAATCCAAAAATCTCTCGTCGTCCTCCGACTATGCTCGGGGTCCACTACCTGTAATCATAAAACTGAGTGGGTCAGGCTTGGGAGCCTAGTGAGCATATAGGGTTTTCAACCCACAATAATATACTTATTAAGTTCACCAATCAACAATAACCCTGATTACCCATTCCCGTTGTCCTCACTTTACGTCCCTAAACACCTATCACAAGGTGCCTAGCCTAAGGATTATCATCGGGATGGACACTACTGCTAAGGGGTTTCCTCAGCCATACATGTCCTTAAGGCAACCATGAGGGGGATGGATTACGACAATGAACATTTAATTCATCAACACCTACAAGTTGCGAACCTGCTAGTGTTCCACTGGACTATCTAGAAAGTCCGTGGTCGTTATCTATACTCCGCTAGATGACTACAACAACAACAACAACAACATCGACATCGAGCCCTCTCACCTTTTTAACACACATCAACTATTTCATCTACCCATGTTCTACCCAACATATTTTGTAGATAAAAAGCATATACACTTTAAAACTTGTATAAAACATCAATTCAACAGTCACCTCAAATAAACAATTAACATATTTACACATAACACGTATTTCAAGGTAAATACTTCATATATATGTGTAAATTGAAAGTAACTACACACTCACATATTTTGATGAAAATCGGGCAGCAATTCGTTTCCTAAAACAATCGTTTCTAATAAAACCGGGAGTTTTATTGAGAAACCGGGCTCTGCAAAAGTCGGGCTTCGAAACCGAAAAGATAAATTTTCCGGGCTTCACGGGCACTTCGTGGAGTATTCCGGGCTTTACAATCGATACCGGGGCTTTGCAGGATGTTAAGATGAAGAAAATATGAAGAAAGGGGCTAAATGTAGCAATTTCTTAAAAATATCCAAGAAGGCTCGCAACCTTCTATTTATAGGGTGAAGCTTCTGATCCAAGGGCTGAGAAGCTTCTGATCCGACGGCTGAGAGGGTTCGCAGGCGAAGGCTCGCACGAGGCTGCGCATGGCTCGCACCTGCGAGGGCTCGCTGGCAGCTTCTAAGTGGACCGGAGTCTATTGGTGCACCTGTGAGGCTCGGAGCTAGGCTATGCGAGGCTCGGAGCTAGGCTATGCAAGGCTCGGAACACGCGGCAGGCATTGCGAGGCTCGGACGGAGAGTTGGCTGCTTCAGATTGGGGCCTCCTCCTCGGTCGAATCAGGATCTGACACGTGGCTTCGCATGACTCAGCAGCTTCGGTGACTCAGCAGCCTGGTGACTCAGCAGGACACGTGGCGCATGCGAGGCGAGGGTGACGTGGCAAAGTGTGACTATGCGAATTTTCTCGATTTTCGCGCCAAAACTTCTAAAATCCATAACTTTCGCATACGAGCTCCGTTTTTGACGTTCTTTATATGCACGCGTAGCTAAAATTACGCTCTACAACTTCCGTTTAGACTTCGTCGGCTAATTTTGAATTTAAATTTTATATTATTATTTTTAACAGACCGGGACAGGAAATCCGTTAAAAATTCATAACTTCTTCATCCGACGTCCGTTTTCGTCAGACTTTTTACCGTTATGCTCCTAGTGATGAGACCTTCAATTCTCGTTTAGGTTGTGTCAGCTAAAAATCGCTCGATCTGAAATTCGAGTTTTTAGCTGTCTACTGCTAAGCTGAAGCTTCGAAAAATCATAACTTCCTCATACGAAGTCAGATTTGGGCGTTCTTTTTATCGAACTTCTCGGTTTAACGAATAATACAACTTTTGTTTAGATTACTAAGGCTAAAAAGTAGTTTATCGAAAACTCACCTTTTACGACATTCAGCACCGTGCCGGTTTTGTCGCGAAACTTCGACAGGTCATAACTTCTTCGTTATAACTCGGATTTTGGTATTCTTTATATCCCCGAAATCCTTGTTTCAACCACTACAACTTTATGTAAAGATATCGGGCTTATCTCACACTTGAATTTTGACGCTTATTTTAATTCTTAATTAATTAAGCCCTAATAATTAAGCATAAAATACATAATTCACATAATATTCACATAATTCCTTTTCATTTCTTCAAAATGAGTTACAAAGGTTAACCTAGACTATCAAATCAATATAAATGCCTAGGCTAGAAACACGAGTGTTACAATTCTCTCCCCCTTAGGATGATTCTGTCCCCGGAATCACATATCACCAAACAACTGCGGGTAGCGACTCATCATGTCACTCTCCGTTTCCCAAGTGAGATTTGGTCCATTCGTATGTTTCCAGCGTACAAGAACTAAATCGACCATCTTGCGTCGTAACTTCATAGTCTTACGGTCAACAACTGTGACATCCCCTAATTTCTTGGCCAGAAAAGACTGATTTAATTTATTCTTTTGAAAATAAAATCAGAGAAATCTTTTTAAAAGATGTTGCGGAATTGGTCCCCAAAAAACATATGATAAAAGTTTATCAAAATCCTTCATTAAGAAGGTATATATTTTCCATATATATCAAAACCTCTTGTTTTCATCCAACCTTAACTCAGAAATCGGAATTATGTCGGGCACATCTCCCGTGAACTTTCTCAAATAACACACATGAAAGGTGTTATGAATACCCTCTAGTTCTTCCGGTAACTCTAGCTTGTAAGTTTGATTCCCGATCCTCTGAAGAACTTTAAATGGTCCAATAAACCTTGGACTCAACTTCCCTCTTTTACCAAATCTTATAAGTCCCTTCCACGGCGAGACTTTAATTAAAACCGAATCTCCAACATCGAAGGATATCGGTTGTCTTTTCTTGTCAGCATAACTCTTTTGTCGATCTTGAGTAGCTAACATCCTTTCCCTTATCACTTTCAACTTTTCAGCAGTCTCATGGACTATTTCAGGTCCCATAAACTGCTTTTCCCCAGCTTCCAGCCAACATGATGGCGTTCGACACTTTTCCCCATACAAGGCGTGATAAGGTGCCATCTTGATGCTTGAGTGGAAACTATTTTTATAGGATAATTCTACTAAAGGTAAGTGTTCATCCCAGTTACCTTGGGATTCTAGGGTACATGCTCTCAGCATATCCTCCAATGTTTGAATCGTTCGCTCGCTCTGACCATCGGTTTGCGGATGTTAAGTTGTACTCAAACACAACTTGGTACCCAATTCCTCTTGTAGACTCCTCCAAAATCTCGAGGTAAAACGGCTATCACGATCGGACACAATCGTTAACGGAACACTGTGAAGCCTCACAATTTCCTTCACGTAAGAATTCGCAAGTTTATCCATAGACCATTTCTTTTTGGCTGCTATGAAATGCGCACTCTTAGTGAAGCGATCAACGACCACCCAAATCATGTCGTGACCGTTCCTTGTTCTGGGCAGTTTAGTCACAAAATTCATGGTGATGTCTTCCCATTTACCCATGGGTATGGGTAAAGGTTCTAAACTCCCATACGGTTTCTGATGTTGTGCCTTAACCCTAGCACAAGTTACACACTCGGCCACATACTTAGCAACATCGAGCTTCATCTTCGGCCACCAATAATAGGGTTTTAAATCCCTATACATTTTTGTACTTCCGGGATGAATCGAGTACATGGTCTTGTGAGCTTCTTCCATCAGAAGATCTCTTACTTTGCCCGTCTTAGGTACCCAAATTCTATCTTGGAATACCTTCAACCCTTGGTTGTTTGTACCGAACACTAACGTTTTGCCCAAACGTTCTTCCTTTCGGTCACTTTTCTGTAAAGCTTCCTCTTGAGCTTTCTTTATACTTTCCACAATTGTCGAGACAACTTCAATTCTCAACGCTCTTGGCCTTTTCTTTTCAAGGTTTACCTTCCGACTGAGAGCATCAGCAACAACATTTGCTTTACCAGGGTGGTAAAGTATCTCACAGTCATAGTCCTTGAGTAACTCTAGCCAGCGTCGTTGCCTCATGTTCAATTCCTTCTGATTAAAGAGATATTGGAGACTCTTATGATCAGTGAAAAGTTTACACTTTGTGCCATAAAGATAATGCCTCCATATCTTTAAGGCAAATACTACCGCTGCCAACTCCAGATCATGAGTGGGGTAGTTCTTTTCATGCTCCTTCAATTGCCTCGATGCATACACGATCACTTTATCCCTTTGGGTCATAATACAACCTAACCCAACTCCAGATGCATTGCTATAAACTGCGAAGTCATCAACTCCTTCAGGCAATGAAAGAATCGGTGCTTCACACAATCTCTTCTTCAACTTCTCAAAGGCTTCCTTATGCTTCTCATTCCAAGCATAAGTGGCTCCTTTGTGGGTCAAAGTTGTTAATGGAGTAGCAATCGAAGAAAAGCCTCTGATAAACCTTCGGTAATATCCTGCTAATCCTAAAAAGCTTCGAATCTCCGTAGGACTTTTTGGTTGTTCCCACTTCATTACAACTTCAATCTTTGTTGGGTCGACCATTATTCCTTCTTGGTTAACCACATGACCTAAAAATTGGACTTCTTGAATCCAAAATTCACACTTGGAGAACTTTGCATACAGATTCTCCTTTTTCAGGACTTCTAGCACTTCACGTAGATGCTTTTCATGTTCCTGCTTGCTTTTCGAATAAATCAAGATATCGTCTATGAATACTATCACAGATTTATCTAAGAATGGTTTACAAACCCTATTCATCAAATCCATGAAAGCTGCTGGGGCATTGGTTAGTCCGAACGACATAACCAAAAAATCATAGTGTCCATATCTCGTTCTAAAAGCATTCTTTTCGATATCCTGCTCTCTCACCTTTAGTTGATGATATCCCGTCCTAAGATCGATCTTCAAGAAATAGCTCGAACCCTGCAACTGGTCGAACAAGTCATCGATCCTTGGCAACGGGTACTTGTTCTTTATCATCACTTTGTTCAGCTCTCTGTAATCGATGCACATTCTCATGCTTCCGTCTTTCTTCTTTACAAATAACACAGGGTGATGAACTAGGTCAAATGAAACCTTTGTCCATTAACTCCTGAGGTTGTGTCATAAGTTCTTTCATTTCGGTTGGCGCTAATCGATAAGGTGCTTTTGCTATCGGCGTCGTTCCTGGTAACAAGTCGATACGAAATTCTATTTGTCGATCAGGGGGCAATCCGGGAAGATCTTCGGGAAATTCCGGATAATCACACACCACCGGAATATTCTGCACCTCCTTCTTTTCCATCTTGGCATCGATCACGAATGCTAGATATGATGTACATCCCTTGGCCAAACACTTGATGGCTTTCATTAGGGAAATGATTCCAGAATTTACTCTGCGTTTGTCTCCATACACCATAAACGACTTTTTCCCTGACGGGTTTACTTTTACTATCTTCTTTCTACATAGTATTTCTGCATCGTTGGCGCTAAGTTAATCCATTCCTAAAACTATGTCGAATCCATTTAACTCGATAGGCAATAATTCCTCTTGGAACTTATTCCCATCCAAGTCAATGAGGATGTTTTTCATACGATGGCTAACAGGTAAAAACTTGCCACTAGCAATCTCGACTAATAAGGCATTAACTAGCCTATCTACAGACAAAGCTAGTTTTATACCAAATTCATGCGATATAAAGGAGTAATTGGCTCCAGAATCAAACAAAATTTGGGCAGGCAATTCGTTTACGAGAAAGGTACCTGAAGCGACATCGACTTCTTCTTTCGCAACTTCGAGTGTCATCTGAAAGGCTCTCGCCTTCGGCTTTGGTGGTAGATGGGGTTTTGTTGCGTCCTTCTTCTTCGGGCAGTCCCTCAAAATATGCCCTTCTTCATTGCATCCAAAACATACGTTCTTATTGAAGGTGCATTCATTGGCATAATGCCCTGGCTTTCCACATTTGTAACAAGTGACTTCCACGCTGCACTTCCCAGCATGTTTCTTCTTACACTTGTCACACCACTTGGCTTTGCTTCCTCCTCCAAATTTTCTCGAACCAGTCTTCGAGAATTTGTGCTTTTTATTGGAACCTGAAGTTCCTTCAAACTTTCTCTTCTCGCCAATTTCAACCTTGCTGGTAGCTCTCCCTTTTATCATATCTTCAACAGACTTGGCAGCCCAGATAGCTGCCTCCAAAGTAACTGCCTGATGTACTGGCACCGCGTACTCCCATGGAAGTCTCTTTGCGTACCTGTCAATTTTTGCCAACTCATCTGGGACAATACGCAAAGCAAACTCCGTTTTGTCTGTGAAGTTATTCGTATATTCATCAACGGTCATACTCCCCTTCTGCAACGTTAGAAATTGGTTTTCTAACTCAAGTACGTTTTGGGACGAGCAGTACTCGCGCTTGAAGTGCACTAAGAACTCTGCCCAAGTTAATTGTAGTGGCTCATTAGGGCTTAGGGTTTTCCCCAAAGTGCTCCACCAACGAGCAGCACTACCCCTGAACTGACGTACTGCAAAGGTAGTTTGTAACTTGCCTTGGCAATCACAAGTCATGAAAGCCAACTCCATTTCCGAGATCCAGTCCATTACTCCGACAGGATCTTCTTTCCATTGAAGGTCGATGTCTTGCAAGTCATAAAGTCCTTATACTTGCACCCATTTCTCTCCATTCTACCCTTGTGGTTATTCCTCCCAACCACAAGCGGTTCACTATGACCAACCGATCTACTGTTGTTCCCTTCTTCAGATCGATCGTCATTTAGCTCACGTCGTTCAACAGGAACTGAAGGTTCATCCCTGTCGTTCAGCAACATTTGCCTCAATTCCTCCCTCTGTTCAGCCAACATGGTCTGAATCATAGTTCGTACTCCAGCCATGGTGATGGGTTCGGGTGCAGCTCCTACAATATGCACGTGTTCCACCACTTGGGGTTGAGGTTGTTGGTTTCTGTTTGCATTTCCAGCTCCACTCTGAGTTCTTGCCATTTCAATCTATATACCGAATAAGGCAAATTTAGGTCTTTATCCTTGTTAGACATTTCAATTCCCTTATCCCTCCGAAACGTTTACATGTTAGTTCTAATCTCGTATTTCATACGCTTAGAATCCTACACACATAAGGTTTCCAGATCCGGTCGGCAACAGACCATAGATCCGAACAAATAATGGCACACATGGCAAACACATAGCATTTAGCACATAAGGGCATTTTAGGCATCTTCCCTAAAATAAACTAGTGTTCGTGTCTAAAATATGGTAGACACTCATCTCACAATCATCACTTAGCATTCTAAGTTCAAGTCTAGAAATTCTACAATTTCTTAGTTCGCTTAAACTAATGCTCTGATACCAACTGTGACATCCCCTAATTTCTCGGCCAGAAAAGACCGATTTAATTTATGCTTTTTAAAATAAAATCAGAGAAATCTTTTTAAAAGATGTTGCGGAATTGGTCCCCAAACAACATATGATAAAAGTTTATCAAAATCCTTCATTAAGAAGGTATATATTTTCCATATATATCAAAACCTCGGGATGTCATGTTCCGATACAGATCAAAAGCATAAACAAGACATTATAAGCCTTTCAACAGTTATTTACAACTATTGGCCTATAATCCAAAAATCTCTCGTCGTCCTCCGACTATGCTCGGGGTCCACTACCTGTAATCATAAAACTGAGTGGGTCAGGCTTGGGAGCCTGGTGAGCATATAGGGTTTTCAACCCACAATAATATACTTATTAAGTTCACCAATCAACAGGGGCGGTCCTAGCTAGGTGCCCGGTGTGGCACCGGCAACACCTAGCTTCCGCGCACGTAGTAGAAAAAATTTCATTTTTTTTAAATTTTCACCTATTGTGCCACTACGTAAAAAAATCGTGCAACTATTAAAAAAATTGTATAACTACATAAAAAAAATTGTCACTCTATCGGGAAGTACCAAACGAAAAAAAAATAATAACGAGCCCACAATCCAATGTTTTAATCGATTATTGTCTAATAGTCCAATTGCCCAAAGCCCAAAATAAAACTTAAGTGGATAAATTAGCAATTGGGCTAATTGCTTGTAAAAAAGATAGCCCATCCTAATTATTTGAGTTTCTAATTGATGATCGGTACAAGAAAAAAAAAAAAGAATGATTACACAGCAACTTAAACGATCGTCCAGACGTCGACTCGACTTCTTGGCGCTTGCGGCTTGCCTACAAGGCTCCAAAATTCAATCGATTGCCTAATGCCGATCGCCCCTGGATGGCTTCTATATTCTATCGAGTACTTCTGTCTTCTTGATCGTGAATCACAGCCCAAAATCGATTTTGTTGTTTGATCGATTTTAATCCTTGAATCTTGATCGATTTCTTGAAGCAGGTTGCAACAATGGTATCGATCAACTTCTGTCTAATTGTCTTCTTTCAATTTCTACAATGAAGCAAGTAAGTTTTACCAATTACCATTTACCAATTCATTTAGATATTTGAAATTGATATGTTTTTTAAAGTTATTGATTGACTTGGGTGAAATTGATTTGTTTTGTTGAAGTTATATTGTTTGATTAGGTTATATTCATATATTGCTATGTTTTTTTTATTGAATTGATTGTTTGATTAGGTG
Organism: Lactuca sativa; assembly: GCF_002870075.4. Lineage (NCBI taxonomy): Eukaryota > Viridiplantae > Streptophyta > Magnoliopsida > Asterales > Asteraceae > Lactuca > Lactuca sativa. The sequence goes on from NC_056626.2 coordinate 109,259,705, forward strand.
AAATTCATATGTTTTTTATTGAATTGATTGTTTGATTAGGTGAAAGCAACTTGTTTTATTGAAGTCATTGTTTGATTAGGTGTAATTGTTATGTTTTTATTGAATTTTTGTTTGATTAGGTGAAAGCAACTTGTTTTATTGTTTGATTAGGTGTAATTGTTATATTTTTGTAGGTTAAACTAAGTGGTTTTTTTACCAAAAGACAAAGACCTAATCCTAATGAAAGTGGTGAAGACTGTTCCCAAATACCAATCACCAATCAATCAATTCCTTCCGTTTCTAATCCTAATGCAACTCCACAAACACCAATCACCAATCATTCAATCCCTTCGGTTTCTAATCCAACTCCACAAACACCATGTTCTAACCAACCTAATGATAACGTTGACTTGAAAGATCTTCCAAAGGACCCGGCGGATAGGCCATTGATTACAAGTTACAATTCAAATATAAGAGATGATGTAAGAAGAGCATATTTGCTTCAAGGGCCGTGTCAAGTAAGGGCACATAAGTTTCCTAAAAAAAATAGGTGATAGATTTAGAAGATTCGTTCCTTCATGGTTTAATGGCTTTGATTGGTTGGAATATAGTATGAAAAAGAATTGTGCATATTGTTTATATTGTTATTTGTGTGGCGACCTCATGGGACAAAAAGGAGGGAGAGATGCATTTGTTTCCCAAGGTTTTGATACTTGGAATAAAAAAGATGCATTTTGGACTCATGTGGGTGGTGTTGATAGTTTTCACCACAAAGCAAGAGAAAAGTGTGAGTTTTTAATGAGGGAAAAACAAGCAATTAATGTAGTCTTGAGGAGGCAAACCGAAGTGGAGGACAATAAATATAAAGCTTGATTACGTGTTTCTATTATTGTTGTTAGACTTTTATTAAAAACCGGTTTACCGTTTCGTGGTCATGACAAGTCGGTTAACTCGGAAAATAGAGGGCTTTACATTGAAGTGTTAAAAGCCATTCGAGAAACTAGTGAAGAGATTTTCAACAATACTTTAGAAAATGCTCCTAAAAACAATCAACTAATTTCCCCTAAAATTCAAAAAGAACTTGTGCAATGTTTTGCACAAGAAGTACTTTTGAGTATTCGTGAAGAGATTGGTCAAGATGTTTTTGCTTTACTATTGATGAATCTAGTGATGTTTCAAAAAAGGAACAAATGGCTATTGTTTTGCGTTATGTCGATAGTCTTGGATTTGTGAAAGAAAGATTCATAGGAATAGTGCACGTGAAGGATACATCTTCTTTGACCCTCAAAAACGCCATAAATGAAGTACTTACAAGTAATAAGTTGAGTTTTAGTCAGGTAATTTATTCTTTACTTTTTTTATTTCAATTTAATTATATATATATATATATATATATATATATATATATATATATATATATATTAATTGTTTTAAATTTTAATAGATAAGAGGACAAGGTTACGATGGGGCTAGCAATATGCGAGGGGAATTCAATGGTTTGAAAGCTTTGATATTACAAGAGAATGACACGGCTTTTTATGTACATTGCTTTGCACACCAACTTCAACTAGTAGTTGTGGCTGTAGCAAAGAAGCATGATGGTGTTAGTGACTTTTTTGAGCAAATTTCGTTGGTGGTTAATGTTGTTTGTGCCTCGTGTAAAAGAAAAGACTTACTACGAGAGAAAGCAAGAGAAAGGGTGCAAAAAGGCTTGTGTAGTGGTGATCTTGAAACAGGAAGAGGGTTAAATCAAGAGACTACACTTGTTCGAGCGGGAGAAACAAGATAGGGTTCACATTTCAACACACTCACAAGTTTGATGAAGTTGTTTGCGGATGTTCTTGTAGTTTTAGATTTTGTGAAAGAGGAGGGAGGGTCATTGGCAAACCATCAACAATCATCTGGAATCTTAGCATATTTTAAATCATATGAGTTCGTGTTTTACTTACATATGATGTATGACATTTTACACCTCACGGGTACATTGTCAAAGCAACTTCAAAGAAAAGATCTAGACATTTTGGAAGCGGCTTCGATGGTTAGAGGGACAATGGAGGCATTGCAGTCTTTTAGAAACATAGGGTTTACTAGCATTTTGCCAAAAGTATTCTCTTTTTGTCAAACACACGAAATTGAAACTTTAGATATGGAAGAGTTGTATATTGGTGAGAGAAATCGTAGGACTACAAAGACTAATAGGTTTCATTTTGAGGTTGAAATCTTCAACACGGTGGTAGATATGCAACTTACAGAATATCGGGATTGGTTTAGTGAAACAAGAACCCAATTACTAGAATACATGGGTGCTTTGAGCCCTTGTGATTCATTTGCACAATTTGACAAATCAAAGTTATTGAAGTTGGGTAAGTTATACAAGTATGACTTTGATGATTCAGATATGATAGACCTTGAAGGGCAACTTGAGATATTTTATCACTCTTGCATCAAAGATGAGCGTTTCACTAGTTTGAAAGGAATTTCCGACCTTTCTCGTTTGATGGTTAGTACAGGGAAGAATCGGTCTTATCCTTTGGTTTATAAGCTTTTAAAGTTGGCTTTGATATTACCCGTAGCGACCGCAAGTGTAGAAAGATGTTTTTCAAAGTTGAAGCTCTTGAAGACAGACTTGCGTAACAAAATTGGCGATGAATTTTTGAACGACGCATTGCTTTGTAATGTCGAGACGAAAGCACTTACGAAAGTTGAGGATGAAAAAGTAATGGAGCAGTTTCAAAAGATGTCTGCACGAAGAGGACAAATTTAAATTATAATAGATAGTTGTTATATAATGTTTAACCATAATTTTTTTTTGTATTAGATGGTTTATATTATGTTTGACCGGATTTTTTTTAACGTTCTATATTATGTTTGACCAGAAAAAAAATTTGTGCAACCCCTACTACTAATTCCTGCGTCCGCCCCTACCAATCAACAATAACTCTGATTACCCATTCCCGTTGTCCTCACTTTACGTCCCTAAACACCTATCACAAGGGACCTAGCCTAAGGATTATCATCGGGATGGACACTACTGCTAAGGGGTTTCCTCAGCTATACATGTCCTTAAGGCAACCATGAGAGGGATGGAGTACGACAATGAATATTTAATTCATCAACACCTACAAGTTGCGAACCTGCTAGTGTTCCACTGGACTACCTAGAAAGTCTGTGGTCGTCATCTATACTCCGCTAGATGACTACAACAACAACAACAACAACAACATCGACATCGAGGCCTCTCACCTTTTTAACACACATCAACTATTTCATCTACTACCCATGTTCTACCCAACAAATTTTGTAGATAAAAAGCATATACAGTTTAAAACTTGTATAAAACATCAATTTAACAGTCACCTCAAATAAACAATTAACATATTTACACATAACACGTATTTCAAGGTAAATACTTCATATCTATGTGTAAATTGAAAGTAACTACACACTCACATATTTTGATGAAAATCGGGCAGCAATTCGTTTCTTAAAACGATCGTTTCTAATAAAACAGAGAGTTTTATTGAGTAACCGGGCTCTGCAAAAGTCGGGCTTCGAAACCGAAAAGATAAATTTTCCGGGCTTCACTGGCACTTCGTGGAGTATTCCGGGCATTACAATCGATATCGGGGCTTTGCGGGATGTTAAGATGAAGAAAATATGAATAAAGGGGCTAAATGTGGCAATTTCTTAAAAATATCCGAGAAGGGTCGCAGCCTTCTATTTATAGGGTGAAGCTTCTGATCCAAGGGCTGAGAAGCTTCTGATCCGACGGCTGAGAGGGTTCGCAGGTGAAGGCTCGCACGAGGCTGCGCATGGCTCGCACATGGCTCACACCTGCGAGGGCTCGCTGGCAGCTTCTAAGTGGACTGGAGTCTATTGGTGCACCTGTGAGGTTCGGAGCTAGGCTATGCGAGGCTCGGAACACGCGGCAGGCATTGCGAGGCTCGGACGGAGAGCTGGCTGCTTCGGATTGGGCCTCCTCCTCGGTCGAATCAGGATCCGAAACGTGGCTTCGCATGACTCAGCAGCTTCGGTGACTCAGCAGCCTGGTGACTCAGCAGGACACGTGGCGCATGTGAGGCGAGGGTGACGTGGCAAAGTGTGACTATACGAATTTTCTCGATTTTCGCGCCAAAACTTCTAAAATCCATAACTTTCGCATACGAGCTCCGTTTTTGACGTTCTTTATATGCACGCGTAGCTAAAATTACGCTCTACAACTTCCGTTTAGACTTCGTCGGCTAATTTTGAATTTAAATTTTATATTATTATTTTTAACAGACCGGGACAGGAAATCCGTTAAAAATTCATAACTTCTTTATCCGACGTCCGTTTTCGTCAGACTTTTTACCGTTATGCTCCTAATGACGAGACCTTCAGTTCTCGTTTATGTTGTGTCGGCTAAAAATCGCTCGATCTAAAATTCGAGTTTTTAGCTGTCTACTGCTAAGCTGAAACTTCGAAAAATCATAACTTCCTCATACGAAGTCAGATTTGGGCGTTCTTTTTATCCAACTTCTCGGTTTAACGAATACTACGACTTTTGTTTAGATTACTAAGGCTAAAAAGTAGTTTATCGAAAACTCACTTTTTACGACATTCAGCATAGTGCCGGTTTTGTCGCGAAACTTCGACATGTCATAACTTCTTCGTTATAACTCGGATTTTGGTATTCTTTATATCCCCGAAATCCTTGTTTTGACCACTACAACTTTATGTAAAGATATCGGACTTATCTCACACTTTAATTTTGACGCTTATTTTAATTCTTAATTAATTAAGCCCTAATAATTAAGCATAAAACACATAATTCAAATAATATTCACATAATTCCTTTTCATTTCTTCAAAATGAGTTACAAAGGTTAACCTAGACTATCAACTCAATATAAATGTCTAGGCTAGAAACACGAGTGTTACATAAACAATGCTCATTGTTCATACATTCCCAATGAGGTACCCTCGCTATAAAATAGAGGTATGTTTTATGGCTCTCACCAGTGACTTCTGCCCTTATGGTCATCATTTTCATTTTTTCCATTCTCTCACCGATGAAGAGATGCTTATAGGCATGAATCCATGCTGATTATTTGAGGTTATGTAAATTAAAGGTTTGTCTTCTTCGATCTTTTAATTTCATGGAATCTAAAATAAGTAATCATGTAGAGTAATTAAGTATATACCCTAGAAATTGATGATTATACAATTCCCTTTTCGAGATTCTAGCCATTCTTATGTACTAATTTTTTACAAGTTAAGATGATCTTATGTTAAGGTTACAATTCTCGACAAGGTTCTTCTAATTTATTTAAGCAATCTAAAAGTAAAATCCGATTCAAATTAGGATAAAAAAGCATTTCAATCGATGATTGATTTTTAGTTTGAATCTTATTGCTATTGTAAAGTAGGGTGGTTTTTTATATTTTTTATTTTTTTATATTTTACTTTTATGTATGTTAAGAGATGAAAAGTAGGGATGGTAGTGATTCTTGTGTGTGTGCGTGTGGAGAGAGAGAGAGAGAGAGAGAGAGAGAGAGAGAGAGAGAGAGAGAGAGAGAGAGAGAGAGAGAGAGAGGTGGGTCCCAAATTTATTATTAATAAACCTTTAAATTAAATAAAAAACATATTTTATTATTTTTAATTTTTTGAGAGACCAAAAACCACAAATAAACTTACTCAAAAAGAAGATCAATCCAAGAGTTTAGACATTTGGACCATTTTCCTACTTGTGTTTAATTTAAACCATATTATAATATAAAATCAATTAAAACTAATATTTTAACGGTCTCTAACCATGGTTTACATGCATAGGTGACTACAATTTTATATATATATATATATATATATATATAACTTGATCATGTTTAATTATTTTCAATATATTGATTTGAAACTCTTATCTTTTCAATTTTCAACCTTGTTTAACTTATTAAATATAAAATATTGTCGTTAATATGGTAGATTATTTGAATTATTAATATAACCGAAGTGTTTTGATACAAAATATAAGTTTGTTTTTCACAAAAACCGGCAACAGAAGTCTTTAAAAGTGAGAAGTTTAATTTTAGTTTGTAACAAAACCAAACCATCATGGATCCATTTATAGAGGTTAGAATGAAATTAAAAACACAACCAAAGTGTGTTTAGAATGATAACCGTTAAAGCTTTTGAACCCACTTGGTTTTGGGGTGTTGATGAAGATAGCAAAAATCAAAGATTATGATTTCTCTATATGTATCCACCATCAAGAGTAAGGAACTTGGAATACTATTTCTTTCTTGTATAAAGTACTTCTTAAGCCTTTAAGTGCTTAACTCAAATAAGCACTAAAGGAGAAGCACTTTAAGCCAGCAAAGACTTGAATGATCTTCAAAAGAAAGCAAGAGAAGTAGCTCCGTGCTACTTACGATTTTTGGTGAAGAATAAGAGGAAGAAGAGAGTGTTCACACACACAAAAATACAAGACTTATGCATCTCTTATATAGTCCATTCAAAGTAAGGCATTTGGATTAAAATACTCTAAAGTATTTCTAGCCTTTAGGAGCATGAGAGACAAAGCATGGATGTTGACAAGCAACCCCCATATTTTAATATTTTTTTCATACCTCTTGAAAAGAGGAGGATTCTTTAATTTTTATAAACTCTAAGTCTATAAAATATAAACTTTGTCTGCAAGTAAAAGACAAAAGAATCCAACTAGTCCAAAAGTTAGTGTAAGACTTATTAATTCATACAATATGAAATAATAACTATTTATACTTTCTTATAATTGTTATTTTCACAAAATAATAATTATTCCCTAATTAAGTACATAAATTAATATTATTTATTAATAATCATATTAATAATAAATATACAAAATATGTCTACTTGATAAATGTGTGACCCTATAGGATCATATATTATTAACAATGTCACTCAATAATGATTCTTGGGCATATAGATTCAACAATAATATACTTTGTTTTTTTAGTTTAAATATTATATTAAATACAATGTATATATTCGACAGTTAAATTATCAATATAATATATTTGTCTTGTTAACTTATGATAGTAGATTTAAAACTTAAACTAAAATCTCAAATAGATTTAAAAAATGATCATATTTTTAAAATAGTTAATATGTTTACACGCATCAAATACAAACATCAATTGAATTGTCAAGTTAACTAAAATAATATTTCAAATCCATTTTTTAATTTAATTAACAATAATAGTTAAAAATTAACATAAATTTATGTGTATCTTTATCTATCATCGAAATTAAAAGGTGGTCACATAAGTTGTTAGGTTTTCATTCAAAATTAGTTTCAAAAACTCAAGATTTAGCAACAGAAGACTTTAATATTTTGAACAACATAAACTAATTTAAACCCACCAAGGATCTTCTTGCAAAGATCGGAAAGAAAACTTTTGTAGTTCTTTGGATCCTCAATGGGAGGCTTAAATGTTGATGTGGAATGTAAAGTAGAACTTCACCTTAGATGGAGAAACCAACCAGAACTAGAATTGAAGATGATGATAGTCAAAACTCTTAAGCTTTAAGCCGCACCCAAGTATTACTTAGAAAGAGCAAAACAAGTAAACTCTAATACTTTCAAAGAGAAAAATAAGAGAGCATGAGGAGGATGCGATTTCACTAGCATGCATGAATGAGATAGTGAAAGCCTTATTTTAGTAAATTCAATACCCACATTTCCTTAACCTCTTAAGCACTCCATGCACCTAAAACCTATGTGTCCCCCATGAATTTAATCCAGACCTTTCTTCTGATTAAACAAATCAAAATACCACCCTTATTATTCCTTTACTAGCCCATGAAATTTGCATTAAAAAAGAAGACAAAAGTTTATAAAACTTGCAATCTCTTTTATAAATTATAAACATTAACTTTTAGCTAAAAGACAAAAGTCTTTCTAGTCCAATATTTTGTACGTGACTTAATAAATCATACATTATTATATATTATGTTACTTGCAATTGGAAGTTATTATTTCTATGAAATATATAATTCTAAATTTATTATAAGAGTTCATGTGTAAGAACCGAGATTTTTGGGATATTTATGAAGTCGATTGTCATTTTGATGTCAAGGGAATTTTAGTCCTTTTGATGATATTTGGATTTGTAGAATGTTATTAGATATGTTATATTCGTTTATCTTATTTTTTATAAGTTATATGAATGTGATATTTTGATTAGAATGGAATGGAAATGATAAATGCAAGTTTGGAATTGAATGACTTTGATAAAGTAAAGGGAAGGCTAATTCTAGCCTCACCACGGTGTAGTGAGATGCTTGTTGCAACATGGTGGCGAGATGGTGATTTAGGTGGATCCTCCATCGTAAGTCGTGGGCAACGTACTTTTCTCCACGATGCGGTATATGGTTACCACAACATGGTGATCAAAGTAGGTTGCCATGGATATTGGTCACCATGCCATGGCACAAGGGAGACCATAAATTTATTTCATCCACCGCGGTTTATTAAGGTCTTCACCATGATGTAGTTTTAAACAAAAATAAATCTGAGTTTAGGGCTCATTAGTTAATGGACGATCACTATCTCCTTGAGACATTACCTTCGACGATCTTGAGGTTGAATATGCATCAAGTGGGGATTTAGCTTGTTATAGGCAAGGTGTGTGTGTTTCAAACTCTTAAGGTAGTTTTCTTCTTCATTTTCAAGATTTTTGTAGCTTTAATGATGGTTTGTGAGTTTGTGGTTAGTACGCAAGATTTATCCAATCAAACTTGTTGTTAATGTATGATTAAGTGTTTAGAATCTTAATCCATGGTTTTACGGAGTTTTGGCGGTTGAAATTCATGCTTTGATTCTAGGGTTTGAAACCTAGAAATGGAAAATATTGAAGAGGTGTTTATGTAGTATAATCTAGTTATATTAAGTGTTTATTAGCTTTATTGGAGTAGTTTGTCAAGTAATTGGACAAGAGATTGTCACGTTGGGGTTTTACCCAAAATATGAGTTTTTGGGTTAAAATCTCTAATGATGTCTTAATGGATTAAGATATGTATCAAGGGGCTTAATGTATGTAAATGCCATTGGTTGTGGCAAGGAAGGAATTAGAGCCCATCAAGAGAAGCTTTGGAGAAGTTGGAAGTAGGTTGTTATTCCACTACAAGAAGTGAGTTATGACATCTTTGTAGATTATGATTATGAGAAGTAGATCGTGTTAAAGTATGTGAATATTGATAGGTTTTATAGGTTACAAAATTCATGTGGCGGAAAATAACTTAAATCTTAAGTTCACATGCAACGTAATTAGATATATGTTTTAACTACTGAATGCTATAATCTATTGAACATCAAAGAACCCTATAGAAACCCTAGGATTATCGAAAATCATAAGAGAGTTAGGGTTTACATACCTTTTGTTTATTTTTGTAAATAACCAATGAAAAGATTCTTCAAAAGCTTCCACAATGCGAGCACCAAAAATCTTGTGTCTCTGATGGTTTACACTTAAACCCTAGCAAACAAGAAGACTTGAGGAGATAGGAGAAGGGATGCAATTTTTGGCTATTCTCTTAGGAGGAGGAGTTGCCGAAAGTCATCATAGTCAATTGCTAGTTTTGAGGGCAACCCAAAAGGACTTTGCTTTTAATTCAAATATATACTATTTATAGGTGAAGTAGAAAACCCTGGAAACCCTAATTTGAATATAATACTATTATTTCAAATTAGGTAATTATCCAACTTCCTATTTATCTTTAAGGAATATGATAGATATCCTAATATATCCTCTAAAACCGTCCACCACCTGTGGAAGGTTATGAAAACCCTCTTGTTCAACTATTGAACAATTGCAGCTTAGGTCCTTGAACATTTAATTAATCCAATTAATTCTGATTAATTTATGCTTAATTCTTAATTAAATAAAACTATTTCTAATTAGTATATTAATCTCATAATATATTAATAAATCATTTATTGTTATTTATTAATCATATAATAAATTAATAAATCAGTCTCTCTCTATCTCTCTCTCTCTCTCTCTCTAAAACTCATCGTCGCGTCGTGGTGAGGCTTCACCACATCGTGGCCTTCAAATAAAAATACCATACACAATCGAAAATAATTTCATACCTGGAACCGAGTGTTACAAAATTAATTTAAATCACACGAGGATTAAATAATTGTTTACTATTAAACTATTAATCAAATAATTTATATTTAATCCAAATTCAAACCCTATTAATTTTCAAAAAATTAAGGTATTTGGGTTATCCAGTTTTAATTATTCTATTTTCTCCAACTGAAACAATAATTATCAAATAAGGAAACCCCAACAAACCCTATTGAACTTCGAAATTAAGGGATGAGGCTAGGGTTTCAAGAACCCTAGCCCAAGTTTAAAATTCCAAGGTTTATTAGGGTTTCAATTGAAAACAACGGCTCTGATACCACTGAAGGTTTTATAGGTTACAAAATTCATGTGGCGGAAAATAACTTAACTCTTAAGTTCACATGCAACCTAATTGGATCTATGTTTTCACTATTGAATGCTATAATTTATTAAATATCAAAGAACCCTATAGAAACCCTAGGATTATCGAAAATCATAAGACGCGTCACACCAAATAGAAAGTAGACACTTATTGATTGTGTATTAATAAATATTATCAACTTTGTATAACGATACATAGGAGGAGCATAAGGAGTTTGAAGTGGTCAACAAACAATAGACCATGTCGACCATTCTATTCATAGAAATTAGAAACAAATGTATTTCCTTTGTTTATAATAAAAAATATTTGTTATGTTTATAAATGATTTGTTAATAATAATATCTATTAATTCCATAGTAATTTTCAGAAAAGTCCTAATATTTTGGTTATCGGGTAATTTTCAAAAAAGTCCTAATATTTTGAGCAAACTAACGAAAAAGGACAGAATACCGGCTAAATCTATGAAACCGGCCAAAAAATGTATTTTCGAAGTTTTAGCCGGTAGTTTGTACTTTTATATAAACAAAATTTAGTTTGTGACTTTTTTATAAATTTGACTAAAATTTTGGGACTTTTCTGGAGATTTCCCGTTTGTTTAAACGAAAAGTTAGAAGTTTGTAATACAAAATAATATTTTGTGTTCAAAATGGAACGTTTCGTTAAACGTTAGAAGCTACAAGTTCTGAAACATTTACACACGCTTTGTGTCAAAAACACCCAAAGTCGATGATTATGAGCCACCCTCGTGTGATTTTTGATGCTATGATGTGAGGAAAGTGGTACTGTAGGGATGGCATGTTTCACCGTTTTGCACGATTTGCATGATGATACATATGCAAGTGGACAAAAGTATTTTACTTTATCTCCCTCGTTTTTTCATTACCATAATCTAATCAACTATAATAATATTATAGCATACACTAAAAATGTATATTGTATTTACCGGTAACATTTTTGTTATGATAAGCCATTTCGTCGGTATATGTGATAACATATATATTCATAAAATGTGGTCTCATTTTCTATTATGTTATTTATTGTATTTATTTATTAATTTAAACTGGTCATCATTCCATTATTCAAGAAATGAAGTAGAAAAATTCTAACTATTTAACCGTTAAAAAGATAATAAAATTAATACTTATCAATAAACTTTAACTTTAATACCTTGTTTTCTACTTTTTTTTCATAGATCTAAAGCTAAGTTTATATTTTATACTTTATCGTAAAGTAGAGTGGTTGGAAAATTACAAAGAAGATAAATCTAACGAAAATGGTAAACAGTACTACATGAACGGTTTACGTTAGTTCATTTTAAAGCTTACGTGCGAGGTAAATTACAAAACACAGCAATATTTTGGATGTATGAAGATTTGAGCCATGAATATCTTGTGTGGAATTCACTCGTTAACAACTAGATTGCCATCGGGACGGATAAATATTATATGTATTATGTCGAAAGCTAAGGGCGGAGAAGTTTGTACCACTATTTCCATTCAACTTGTCATATCACTATCACATCACATAATCTTGTCTCTATCTTCTCAGATATACCCATCTCGGCCTTTATTACATAAAAACTTATGATTATGATAATTTCCAATCAATTTATTTTTTTTATACTTTTTGAATTGAACATTTATAAATTTAAAACTAAAATAAATAGAATTTAAAAATAAAAATAACATTTTATATCTTTTATGTTATGATGTTTGTGTTATTCATTTTTTGTTGCGTTTAAAACATATTTTTTGGGAATTTCCAACACACAAGTATTCATCATTTTGGGTGAACATGACTTTGAACTATTTAACTTTCACCCACATATCCTTCAATTTGAAGTTAATTTGTTGTGTTGCACGATACGACCCCCCTCCCGGCCGTTCCCTAAAAATCAAACTATATTTTTGGATTTCCCTGGTTAGCTTTAAAAGTGTTAATGTAAGCTTTTGCCAACGCCACTTCGTCTTGTTCGAACCATTATTTGGATCCTTGAAATTGGCTAGACATATAACCCATTGAAAATAAATTGGATTGGAGTCGGAGAAAGTGATAATATAATTGGAGACAAATTAAACGGAATGAAATAAAATGTGTGGTTTTTTAAAAGGTAAAGATTGTGTTTATAGTTGGTAAAAAAAAGTAAAAATAATATATATATTTTTTTTAAAAGTTGTTGACCAACGGTCAAATGAGAGAGAGAGAAAAAGAAAAAAAAGGAGGGTTAGTTTGCCCATGAGACTTTGATTTAGGCACTACCGATTTTGCAATGGTCGGTGTTAGTAACAATATCGTCCTTAGCCTACACCAACTTTATCCCTCTTTAGAAAGATTTAAATAAAAAATATATATATATTTAATTTTATTTAACTATTTTCTGGGAAATAATAAAAAATTAATAAAATCTTTTAAGTATCAATTAATTTAGTAGATACATCAACGGACTTTATGACATCATATGCGGACTTTGTGACATCATCTATGAAATTGATGATGAAATCATATTGGAGATGAAATCATGATAACATATATGATATTAATATCTAAGTAATCTAGTAGAGGTGTATAGACTCATTTAAAAAAATATATCCAACAATTTTTTAGTATTATACCATTCTTGATTGTTCTAATGATACAAATATATATTGCAAGTACAAAATCTAAAATTCTCATAAAATTGATAAAATTAAAGAAAAAAAATAACACATATTACATGAGCATGTTTGAGATTCTCATGAGAATGAATTTAAATTACAATTGGAAACTTACATTCTCATAAGAATGGTAAATGAAAGAATAACAACATAAATTACATGTACAATTATAACCTATAATGATAGAAAAAACTAATTATAAGAAAGGAACAAGGGATCCCTATGGTGTATGATGTGTTCTTGTAAGAATGTAGAACTCATTTGTGATGTATAAATGTACATTTTTTTTGGTGAATGGACTTGATCTTCTTTAATGGTATAAAGATTTGACTTGATCAACTTTTATGTGGATAAACATGGGAACCTTCTTCTATGTGGATGAACACGGATCACTACCGCATAACAACATCCTATATACCAGGACACAAATCAATACACCACATAAACATCCTCTATAGTAGGATATATAACACGATAGGCCGACATTGGTGCTTTCGACCCATAAGCACAGTGAGGAAAACTCACTTCTCAATCTGAAAAGATAGTTGAACACAACACAGTTCCGTATACCAACTCTGCAGGTCACATGTACAACAAACAGTGACCTTGTCTCAACTATTGTTCATAAAACCCAAAATACCCTTAGGTCAAACTTGGTCAAAATCCTGGTCAAAGTCCAAAGTTAAAAAAATCAACCGAGTCAACTCATGCTGAGTACACCCAGCGTACTCAACATGTACGCATGTCGTACTCACCAATCTAGAAACATGGCTTCAAGGGAGCATGCGCACGTACTTAGAAGTAAGCCTAGCGTACTTAGTCAAATAAAGCTTTTTCCATTAAGTGCTTATTCTATTACGTTCTTTCATCCCAAAACCAAGATCTAGTCCCAAATAACGTTCTTAATCATAAAGTTTCCAACTTTATGATCTTTCATGGCTATAAAGTGCCCAACACCAAAACCCTAACTTAACACAAAGTTCTAAACCATTAAAGAGCATGCATGGAGGAGTATGAACAATCAAGAATCCATTTTTATTACTCTAGACACCCTAAAACATCCAAAAGTACAACTCATTTGGTCTATAGTAGTCCATACTCACTTAGACCAAGAATATTGGACTAAAATTTAGGGTTTGAGTGTCGACGAAGTACACCCAACATACACAAGTGTACGCCCAATGTACGCAACATAGGCGCATTTCTCACTTAAGGTGTGACAACCCGAAATTCTATTATGTACAAAAAATATCACTTCAATAGAAGTCAGAACAGTCGCAGTAAATTTTCAGACTTTTCCGTTTAAGTTTGAGTATTTCAGGGTTTACACTAAAGGAGATATCAGGAGAGTGGATGCACTAGGGTTTTGTGTAACTCTGTTATTCCAAAACTCTATTATATTAGAGATCATTTCGGGAATAAAATATTTTCTGCCAAAAATCCCAGGACTATATATAGAAATCTGAACCATATTCATTCATTATTTACATTTTCAACTAGAGAAAAGCCATTTTCTCTCTCACGGATCTTCGGGTTTTCATCCCAAATCGTGAGTACCTCTCTCTAGTTGTATTATCTAGCTAGTAATGTGCATAATAACATCGATTTCATAACAAAACAACTAGATTTGAGAGTTTACCGCCCAAGAACACCTTGGGGAGTAAACTCTTAAAATGATACCTAGTCCTTTCCCCTTGCTATATAACTACCTTAGGCTTGTATGTTAGGGTAAATAAGACTTGAATTCATCCATGAACACCAAGAGTAAGGTGTTCATGGCCCAAGAAGTTCTTGGACCGTGAACTCCAAATTCAAGTTCCAAAGAGTGCTTTAACCACTCTTAAAGCCTTGGACAAATACCTAGATTTACTCCTAGTTAAATCAAGGACCTTAAAACATCAAAAACCCTTCCCTATGATAGATTACGACCGTAATATCTAAGGGAAATGGTCTTTGGGCCGTGAACATCAATCAAGGGTACCAAAGTGTGCCTAAGGCATTCATTAGCCTTAGATAAATGTCTAGAACCTATCCTAGATGAGCATGAGACTTGAAAACATAAAAATACCCCTTCCCATATGAGTTTACGACAGTAAACTCAAAAGGGAATGGCCTTGGGGCCGTAAACTCCTCAAAGGAGTGTCTTAATGCCCTAAACCCTTCCAAGGATTAAACCACCAAGTAGAATTGCTTCTAGGGATCATGTAACACTTCAAAACACAAAATGTCATTAAGATTAGGAGCTTACGGCCGAAACTCAAGGATTTACGACCATAAACTCCTTGTGGGAAGTTTATTGTAGAGTAAACTCATGTATAGGGTCCTTTGGAACCTTAAACCCAATTGCCTTGTCCCAAAACAACTTAGATGCAATCCTTAGGGCTTATAACACTTATATAAAGTGTTTATCAAGTTCTAGGATGTCTTAACATTTATAATTAGTAGTTTAAAACTAATTGGGTGCATATATCTGTGATTATGTGTTCATTAGGATCATAGTGTGTGTACAAGTCCTCACTTGACACCTAACAATCCTACACCGTTCAGTACATCCAAACCACCACCTTCAGGTGAGTTCATACCACTTAATCAATGTTTTAAATGATTTTAAATGATTTAATGGGGGGGGGGGGGAATACAAGTAGAAAACAGTATGTTATTAAATCACTCATATGTATTTTATAACTGTGTTTTCATCCACCAGATTTCACATACTTCAAAATGTGATGCATGAAATGGTTTTCTATCTTAAAATACCTTGGTAACAAAAGTATTAGTTTTGAAATGTTTATTAAAATGACATCAATTCACTCTTAATTATTGTTCAAAACTCTTAGATATCTTACAAAACCATTTTTACCTTCTTGAACAAAACTACACTTATACACATATGTTCTTATATATGTATTGATGTTATAGTTTTCATCCTTCATTCAGTTTCCCACACTCTTGTGTAACAAGGGTGTATAAACCTACTTGAACAACCAATTACCTTCCAGTTAATTATCATAGGGATAGTTAGAAGATACAAAACATTATTCCTATTACAAGGAATTACATCAGAGTCAGTTCATTCATGAGTCTATACTATACATTACATGTTACATGAATACGCTTACATGAATACGCTTACATGAGTACCTTTACGTAGATGATACATTTACCTGTATACACTTACATGAATACTTGTATCTCGATTCACGAGGATGATTTATTAGTACCTTCTGTGTAAATTGTCCTGCCTATCCCAGTTCAACGGGATATCTAGACGGGACTAACCATTCCGAATCCCACCTGTTAGCAACAGTGGTTGATGAACATCTACGGATGCCTACGGTTATTACTTATACTAGGAGTACCTTTAGGGGACTAACCATTCCTCGGGCCTACTGTTCGATACAGAGGTTGATGAACATCTACGGATGCCTACGGTTAATACTTATATTAGGAGTACCTTTACGGGACTAACCCTTCCTCCGCCCTGCTGCTGCTACAGAGGACAATTGAACTATCTACGGATGTTCAAAGGTTATACATTTCGCTTTCCGCGATGTCGTGTTAATCCTAATACAAAAGGACAACACTTACATGATTATATTTTTCCTAGTACTTTATTTTGTGATACATTCACATAAACGATGAGTTAGACTAAGTACTGTTTGTAATAGTCAAAAAGAAGGAAAAACTATCATTATCATAGCAAAACATTCGGGTCTTGGTAGAAGACTTCATTTCATACTAGTAGGAAATCAGGGATTTTCTAGGGTTTTCATACTTATATCAATTGTTTCATTTAAAGATTTACAAGGCATTCATAACAGCTTTCTAAAACAAGACAATGACACTTAAATACTTATGAATTCACCAGCTTTAGGCTGATACTCGCTTTCAAAATAACTTGTACTCTCAGGTCACCAGTAGACAGGTACGATGGCCAGGTTTTGAGAAGACGGAGCACAGACAAGACTCATCTTTTATTTTGATTGTATATTTTGGTGTCTTATTACATTGAAAGAACACACATGTATTAAAACTTCACTTTTAATGCAATGGATGATGTTGTTGCTTGTTTACTACTTTACACTGTTGTGATACTGTACATGATGTCCTCCACCCTGGAACGATTTCCGCCATTCTTGGTTTTGGGGTGTGACATAAGGCTCATTGGGACCAATTTTGCAAACAATTCCAAATTAAGGGTGTAAATGGAAAATAACTATAAATCTTGGTGTTACAGATACTTATAAGTTAAAGATGCTCATGTTAGATTCTCATCGATGTTTCTCATGGACGTTGCTCATTGATGATGCTCATGGACGATTCTCACCGATGATGCTAATGGACGATGCTCATGGATGATGCTCGTGGACGTTGTTCATCAATGATGCTCATGGATGATGCTTATAGACGATGATCATCGATGATGCTCATGGACGATGGTCATCGATGATGCTCATGGAAAATGCTCATAAGGTTAAAGGTTCTAGAAGCTCCCACATGACATTTCAAAATTTGTTGGAAATTAAGGCATCCCCTTCATGGGAAAATTATGGATAGGCCTGAACCATCAAAATACGGTTTCTCATGCTTGCCTATTAATATGATCATGTTCCCATTCATTATTCCTTGCGTGCTTGTGTGTGTATGTATGTGTGTTTACACGCGTGCACAATAATTTTAAGAGAGAAATAATTGTGAGATTAAGTGCAGATCCTTTTGGAGCAGTTAGTAAGCAAGATAGATTCTTTTGTTTTGAGATCTTGTGTGTGATTATAATTGTTCTTGGAAGTTTAATAAACCCCTCTCTATCTATCTATCTATGTATCTCTCTCACTCTCTCTCTCTCTAACCCGTGGACGAAGGTCACCTTGACCGAACCACGTTAAATATTGTGTTCAATTTTGATTTATGGTTTTTCAAAATTTTATTTCGCAAGTTTCATCAAAGTTTTTTGACATTTTTCTGAAGTTCTTAACTTGTTTTGTTATTATCCCAACAATCATTACCGGTAAGTGCTTCGGAAATTCGTCGGAGAACTTTAACCTACATCTCAGTCCCCAACTATGTCGTCGTCGTCGCTGCTTCTCCACCGTTTTCACCACTCCTAATGTTATGATGCCTTAGTTGCAACAGAATCCCCATGAATTTTCTTGTGTAGTCAATAAAGCTTCGTCAAGCAAACAGTCGAATTTCATGGAATCGACTTCT
Organism: Lactuca sativa; assembly: GCF_002870075.4. NCBI lineage: Eukaryota > Viridiplantae > Streptophyta > Magnoliopsida > Asterales > Asteraceae > Lactuca > Lactuca sativa. The sequence continues at coordinate 109,278,018 of NC_056626.2, forward strand.
GTTTCGTATAAAGCGTTGAGCATGACCGATGTTTCTCTCTCAATCAATGTGTTCTAAATTGTTCAATGTCCTTGGTCCCACTTAGAAACCCCACCACCTCTTGGAACCTCTAAATCGTCAAACCAAGTTCTGGTGAGGTTAGGATTCGCCCTTTTTGTGAATTACAGGGGAAATTTCAATTGATCGACATTATAACGAACCAAAACTCAATCGAATGTCGTGAATCAGTATGAAGGGTGGCCCCATTTGGCAGATTTATAATGAAAGATGATTCCAACATATAAATAGATTTGAAGTTGGTTAACAATAACACGTACCTTGATTGGAAGCTAAGAACGGATCTGGAAGAACAAGTTGAACATTGGTAAGTGATAAACGATACTAAAATCATATTAACAAGAGAGATGATATTGGAATGAGGGAGAAGTGAATTTGTTCTACGTTTTCTTGTTTGTTAATTTGTAGATGATGTTGACTTTTGATGGGAAAATGATTATGTGACACATAAACTAGTTATTTTAGGTTAAAATGACCAAATAAAACATACCATCCCAAAAACGACGATAAAATTTTTCATTTTTCATTTAACGTAAAATCATTGTTTCCAATCAAAACCCAAGTTAAAACCAAATGTCAAATACAAATATCTCAAAAATCAGAGTATCATAAAAATCTCCAAAACATGCCGCTGAAGGATGTATATGATCATGCCTTCGCCTTGGCCTGATCATCAGAAGTACTTGAAACATAACACTTAAACCATAAGACAAAGCTTAGTGAGTTCGCCCAAAGTACCACACACAAGAAAATAGATAACATCATGCAAATATGAGCATTCAGTTTGACTGAACCGCCTTGTTGGGCCTACAACCTATCTGGACTGCTCTCCGGGCCTTCAGCCTAACTGGACCGCCTCTCAGGCCTTCAGCCTATCTGAACTGCCCCGAGTATGTTAGCTTTCAGCACAAAGCAAGACTACCTCAACCCAACGAACCATAAAATGTCAACATATACAATAACAATCAATAACCAACAAGTACGGATAATCATACCGATCTACCAATCTAACACAAACTCAGTGAACATAGGTAAGCATAATGATCTACCAGTCTAGTACATAACCAGCATAACATCAATCTGTAACTTCCCATTTTCACAAACAAAAAGTTTTATATTTATTAAGGTAAAACTTCCCAATTCTAAATCCTTTCTAAGAAAAACCATTTATTCCTAATTACATTTATTGAAAATCAGAGTATTTTAACTAACATGAAATCCTCAATGTTGTTAATGAGTGTGTACAGCCATTGGACTGGAATGCTAACATGCAACGGGTAAGCACAAAGCTTAGAGAGTTTCCCCCAAAATACCCCATACGATAAGCATACAAGCATGTATAACAGCCCACAATTATCGCATCGGAATGCCTAGGCCCAATCAGTCATCGAACTGGAATGTCGACATGCAACGGGTCCAATTAATCATCGGAATGGAATACCCAGGGTTCGTTGGCCTACCGCCTCAACCCAACCGCTCTTCCCGAGCCTACATGCCTACGACTTATAGCCGACCCGCACCGGGTATCTTGGCTTACAACACAAAGCAGGACCGCCTCAACCCACTACCACCATATGTCGACATATAAACAATTAAGGATCAAGTAGGAACATAATACATGCAAACATTAATCATACATCTCACTACCGCCTACTAGTCGTCTCACAACACATTGTCCTGCTATCAGCTAACCTCCATGAAATTCATAATCGTAAGTAACCAGAGGTGAGATAGCCACTTGGAAAGATGATCCTACTCTAGAGCCACAACCATACAAAGAACAAGCAAGAAATTCGAGATTAAGAGTTCTCAGACTATCCTACATGACTACATACAACCCTTAGGGCACTCCGTTTGATGATAACCAGTCTACTAGCACTCTAACCAGCATACCATTACTACAACATCCTATCATATAAGGATATATACACAGATCTAGCAAATCACTACAACACAATAACATACTATACATAAGGATACATAGCCAACAATCCAAGGAATGTATAATCATACATACCCAAAGGTGAGATAGACACCCGGACAAGTGATCCTACTCAAGAGCCACAACCAAACAAGGAACATGCAAGAAAGAATAAATCAAGAGTCCTCAGTCTATCCTATGTGACTACATATAGTCCCTATGACATCCTTTTAATAAAAGATAACCAAAACTAGTGGGCCGACATTGGTGCATTCGACCCATAGTACAATGAGGCAAAAGTCACCTGAATCGAAGAACTCTGAAACATCGCGAGACGATCCCTTTTATGCACCACTTGCAGCTATGAATCCACTAACACCAGAAACATATTGAATCTTAATCACCAGTTGATGTGACCTTGAACTCTTCTCTACATCTTCCGGTCCAAGTGACTCTGGCGAACCTGCGAGGTCACAATAAGAAAGATGTCATCAGCCATTCTCCGGGAGGAGCTCCCTAGAAAACGCTCCAATGGTTAAGTAAGTGGGTATTATCTAGGGTTGAGTGAGAGTAAACTGGTAGAGAATCACTTACTTCCTAATCCATCGAGAATAGCCTTTTATATTGAACTCCCCTAGTAGTTCGTACGGGACAAGGGCGTCAGTTCCGACATGATCAGGGACGCTGATTGGTGGATCATGCTCCTGAATCTATCAGAGCTAATGATTGGTTGCGGTAGTAGTGCTTTGAGCATCTGCCTTGTCTCCTGACCATTGTATGTGTCTTGGAGCGAAAGGCAGCCCAGGTGGGGTCAAGCCTTTCTTTGGGAGAGAAAGGCGGCCCAGGCGGGGCCGAGCCTTTCTTTGGGAGCTCCCTGATCTTAGGGGTGCAGGCGGACATTGGATTCCGTTGGGTTTAGCCGATCAAGCACGCTACGCCTTGGAGCATTCTCTATTGTAACCAGGCGTAATTCTTCCATGCTCGCTCGGGTACGTCATCAAGTACCTTAGTCCATTAGTCAAAGCGTTGCTATGCTAGCTACGACATTCTGGACTCAACTGCTTAGTACACACGTCAGTTCCTGATTCAACTATCGCTTCGGTTTTATGGCGGCGTGACTGGTCATTATGGTAGTTAGTTACATCATTATGCCAGGGATTTTGAATATCCCGCCTTTCCCTATCCTTTATAGGGTTACATATCGTCTCCTTTTTTACACCATCTTTTCCCATCTTCTATTCTTTTCTTCTCGGATTTTTCTCCTCTTTGTCCTCATGGATGCCCAATCTGGTTCTACTCCGTCTGAGGCCGACTTTAAGCTTCTCGGAGATGCTTATGGTCTTTCGCCGAAAGATGGGGTTGAGTTTCCATCACCTGAATCGATGATCTTGTCTCCTCCACCGGGCAAGGTGGGCATCTACTTGAAGACCCTTGACGCTGGCTTGCGTCTTCCTTTTTCAGACTTTTACAAGGAGGTTCTGCAGAAGAGTGGGTGCACCGTGCACCATTCAGATGCTTACTCCTAATGTTGTGAAGAAGTTAGTAGCCTTCAAGATGATTTGTTGGGCTAATGGTTTACTCCAGGGCTTCCGCCTTGTGCTAGGGAGGTTCCCTAGGCTTTTCAGGGGGTTTCGGGGCTAGAGAGAGGTTTTAGAGAGAGAGAGAGAGTAAAGAGAAGAAAGAATGGGAAAGGTGTAAAGAAAATGAGGGGGGAGAGGTTCTATTTATAGGGTGAAAATGGCTGAACTTGGTGCCACATGTCACCATCTAGTGGCAAGACTTGGGGAGAAAGCAATGGCCAAGATTGTGCCACATCACCCATTTTCGCACAGCACACTTCCGACTTCTAAAATCCGTAACTTTCACATACGAGCTCCGTTTTTGACGTTCTTTGTATCCACGCGTAGGTAAAAATAATATCTACAACTTTCATTTTGATTCTGTCGGCTAATTCTTGACCGATCTTAAATTTAACAGCACGAGGAGATTATACTGTTAAATGTCCGCGTAAAATTCATAACTTCTAACTACTAACTATGTTTCGTCTGTCCTTTTACCGTTGAGTTCCTATTAATGAGATCTTAAATTCTCATTTAGGTCGCGTAGGCCAAAAACCTCTCAAACTAAAATTCGAGTTTCGGGTCGTGCACTGCTAAGCCAAATCTTCAAAAATTCATAACTTCCTCATACAAAGTCGGATTTGGGCGTTCTTTTTTTTTGTATGTTCTCGGTTTAACATATACTACAAATTTTTTTTAGATAACTAAGGATAAAAATCTCTCTATCATAAATTCACTATTTACGTCTCCTGGTGTCGTGCCGGTTTTGCGAAAAACTTCGACGAGCCATAACTTCTTCGTTATAACTCGGATTTCGGCGTTCTTTATATGTACGGAAACCTTGAGATATATTATACAAATTGGTTAAGATTATTTATTCTAAATAATATTTTGTCAAAAATTCATTTTCGACCTCTATTATCTCTAAATTGACTAGCCCGGGTCTACGGGTGTTACAATCTAAGTGGTCTTGAGCTTCCAAGATGATTTCCATTCCTTCTTCCTCCTTCAAGAACACCAAAAACGCACTCTCAATCTCAAAATGCTCACACAATGGATTAGGGTTTGCAAGGGATGATTTGGGAGATGGAGGCTGATGAGGAAAAGGTCATGAGAAGTTAATGATGTTTAAATAGGGCTCAAAGCATAAGAATTAATGTTTTGACATATGTCACGTACGTGTGGCGTACTCGTGAGTACGCACAACGTACTCACCTGAAGGCACATTTTTCAGTTAATGAGCCAAGGGACCAATTTTGTAATTAAATTTCAAAATAAGGGTATAAATGGAAAATACCTTGATAAAGGTGTTACAGTTCTTCCCCACTTGAATTACACTTCGTCCTCGAAGTCCAATGCTACGAATAACTCAGGGTAATGCTCTTTCATCTCTACCTCGGGTTCCCAAGTCCATTTCACTACTAGAAAACAGGGCTTTAATGACGCGCAATCTATGACACACAGTGATTTATGACCTGTAAAAGTGGGTATCGTAAAAAAATGCCATCTCTGTTAAAATTTAAAGGATTTAGGGTACGCATTTTCGCGTGCCCTAGGATTAGATGTCGTTTTATAATTTTTTTTCACCTAAAACGCGCCTCCTCTTTACTAAATTTGAGCGGGAAATAAATCCTAAAAATTAGAAAAGCCCGCCTTCCTTTTCTCCATCACTTTTGTTTCCCTCTTTGCCCTAAGCCCTAAGCGTGTTTTGTCGATACTGCCCCCTCAAACGTCATTGTGACTCCATTCGTGTTACCCTTCACTGCAGTTCCAAAACCATAACCACATGAGCCGTGATGTGCACAAAAGTACCCACTAAATTTAATATTTATAACCTAACAAACTTGACTAACTATGCACTTATAGGCAGTGTACCTAGTTAGATTATAGTATAGATTGGGTAAGTCGGGTGTCGATCACAGGGAACGGTGTTACTAATTAATTTACTTACTATTTAATTAACCTAATTTATTAACAAGTTTAATAAGGGGTTTTTGTCTGGTTTTACAAGATCAGATGAACTTAATTCAATTTCAATAAATAAAAAACACTCTTGTTTAGTTTTGAATCCACTTCTCCCTTATGGCTAGCTAATGATTACGGATTATTAAGTTGGTTTTTAGTTGTATTAGTAATTTAGTTCTATCTTACCAATAATTAACTAATTCATGTCAAACCATGTATGTTCACACATAATTAAACACCGAACTAATTATGAATGTAAATATGCTATGTAAGATTTGTTGTATAAACACAATTATGATCACAATTCACGTTCTCTAGCACAGCTAAACTTTATTTATTCTAATTACTAACTAAGATTGGTCAATCCTAGCTCTAACAATTCAATGTTCACTAAATCATTAGGTAAACAGGTTCATGCAGTTTAATGGTCACTAAGCTACACAGAATATGCAATCAAGCAATTAGATAAACAAACAGTAGCATGCTAGGCTAAACAAATCAAACACAAGCAATTTCTTTACCAACTAAATTCAATCCATAAACATATAACTATTCATAAGTTCAAAGCTTCATCTAGCTAAACAAGAGTAGCTAGATTCAGCTGCTCATCATAGTAATTAAACTAACACAGCTAAAACTAATGAAAGACATGTTCTAAAATATAAACCTTTACTTCTTTTGGTGTTGAAAACCCTCTTCCAGAACCTTTCTTTCGTTCTAAATCGTCTTCTGGAATTCCTTTCTTCTGCCAAAAGCTTCTTTTATTCGTAATTGTCAAGGATTTATATAGTTGCTGATATCCATAAATTCACATCGTGAATAGTAAGAAATTCACGTCGTGAGTTGTAGATAACCGTGTCCGTCAAGGATCCCTTCACCCGCGTACATATCTTCTAGAACCAACGATTCACGTCATGAATCCTTTAAGTCTCATGTCGTGAATAACCTTTTTCCAGATTTACTTCACTTTTACTCTTTTAATTCCCAAAGTTTCTTTCTTTAACACTTTCAGTCCCCTTTTCTTCAAAATGTCTTCTTTTTGGCTGTAAATAACATTTAAGCTCATAAGTACCATTATTCTAAACAAATTACAAACTTTTTAATAAAAATGTACTTAAATATTGCCTAAAAATAAGTATAAATATGGAAATATCAAGTCGCTTAATAGGCCACGAACCACATTCTAAATGTTCCTTACCCAAACGTAGTACAAAATTGATCCCGACGCCGGCCGAAATGCTCTCTGTTACAGCGTCGTCACGATCCAATCAATCAGTCAGTTTGTGATGGGAATGTGTTTGTATCGACTTGGGTTGCTCCGATTCATGATTGGGTTCAGCGAATTGATGATTTATTTGGCGATTGGATCACCGATTTGGTGATTGGATCGCCGATTCGGCGATTGGCAAGAATTCCGTCGACGATTCCAAAAATCACTGATTCATCAAAAAACCACTTCGACTCTTGTTTTGATTCCTCGATACTAGGTACGATTAGCATATTATTTCAAACCCCTCTCTCCTTATACTTCATCTTCTTCAATTACATGACTCTCGTTTTCAAATGTTAACAATTTACCACCGAGCAGTGACTTTCAGTCTCCAATTTATATTTTGCTTCTCTTCTACTGCTATTCTTCGTATTGAGTTCACGTGGTTCATTAGTTAATATGAACTTAACTCAAATCCTTGAATTTTGTACATGAATGTGGTTGAATATAGTTACATTGTCCTCACATAGAATATTGTTAATCCCACCTATAGGCTACACAACAGTCAGGGCATCCTATTAAATCCATATGCAGTAGGCTCAAGGCAAAGGAGGGTAGGATCAGAGGCAATCTGATGGGGAAGCATGTTGACTTTCAGTACGTACAATCATCACTCCAGGTCCAACCATTAACATTGATCAACTGGGAGTACCATGAAGTATTGCTTTGAATCTTACTTATCTTGTGACTGTTACTCCTTAATCCTTATAACATTGAAAGGTCTTCTTCTTCTTCTTCTTCTTCTTCTTCGCTTTATTATATTTTTCTCTACTTCTTCTTGTTTGAGTTTTAGCTAAACTTGTTTTTTCTTCCATTTTCCATTAGGCTTAAGGAGCTTGTTGAGTATGGTCCTCATCCTCCTCCTGGTAAAACTGGAGCCAAGCATATTATCAGGGACGATGGTCAAAGGCTTGATCTTCGTTACTTGAAGAAAAGCAGTGATCATCATCTGGAGTTTGGATACAAGGCATGTTGTACCTTCTGTATATCCTTGATTATGTTGTCATTCTTGATAAATGATAACTTTGTTATCCTACACAGGTGGAGAGGCACTTGAATGATGGAGATTTTGTGCTTTTCAATCGACAACCGAGTCTGCATAAGATGTCTATAATGGGGCATAGGATTAAGATCATGCCATACTCCACCTTCTGGTTAAATCTATCTGTCACTTCACCATACTTCACCTGAATGATGGAGATTTTGAGTTGTTAAAGGTATGCCATTGTAGCTTATGTTCTAAATTATATAAATGACAAATATACCCTTCTGTTTGTAATATACACACTTCACTTGAAACAACATAAATTCATAGGAAAATGAACATATGGAACTTCTGCAATGTTGCCCAAGCTTGAGAAGGCAAAGATAAATAGGGCCGATGTGGTTTTGGAAGCAGAAAATGTTGCTTCAGAGACTATACTGTTCCATCTAATCCTTATCAAGTGCCTAATGGAGTACCTATTGTGGGTAGTTCAGTAAAACTTGATGTTTTCAGAAGGAGATATGCTTGATAAATTATATATGATTTTGCATTTTTTTGTTTTCAGAAGGAGATATGCCTGATGGGAGCTGGAAGTGTGGTAAATGTAACAACATAAACTACCATTCAGAACGAAATGTAACAGAAATAAATGTGGTGCTGAAAATGAGAAAATCTACATCCAAATGGAACTGTGTGATTAGATTCTTTCCATGATCAACAACTCCAACAGATTATGTGCAGAGAGTGAAGTGTTGGAAGCAATGCACCAGGTTATTTTTTAAATCTTCAATAATATTCATATCATATTACATTATAAATGCGTATACATAATAGACATGTTTGTATATTTGGGTTGAATACTCGTATTTTTATTCCTAAGCAGTGGAACCGAATTCCTTGGTTGACCCACCCACGACATGGCATCAACCTCACCATACTTCCTTTTTTTTATGTTTTGATTATGAAAAATTTTAAGGCGATTTTTGGAGAAGCTGGGGTTCCATTTTTCTAACGGGTAGGTTTCGAATTTGAAGAAATGTAAGTAAATTTTATCACAATTTTATAAACATAATGCTCGATTTCTTGTGTTGTGGGAAAAACTTTATCAATTTTATGCTTTCAAATTGTTTACATGATGACATAGAACAGATTTATTTATGTTTTAGACTAAATGTACTGCTGGTTGTTTCAGGCTCCATGTATCATCTTTATTGATGAGATAGATGCTATTGGATCCACTAGAAAGCAGTGGGAAGGTCATACAAAGAAAACACTTCATCAACTGCTTGTGGAAATGGACGGGTTTGAACAAAATGAGGTACCCACAGAAAAGTCAAGTCCTTTTTTGTTTTTTTTCTTGTTATACTTATCACCCCTCTTCTTCTTCAGAGCTATGAACTTAATTTTTATAACAAGGCATAATTTGAATGGTTGCGAAAAACTTGCCTGATATTCTTGATCCGGCTTTAACAAGACCTTCAGTGAGTTATGATGATGTCCCTTAATAGCAATGTAATATTAGGTTATATAGTTAGCGATGATTATTTGTATTTGACATTTTAGTGCAATGAATTATCTTTCTTATTTATTGTATTTTATGTTGTATTTTGTATGACATTAACTTTTGTGCAATGGATTGTATTTTTTGGATATGGTATTTTAATTTCTATTATGAGAAATGAAATGCAAATTTAATTTGAAAATTAGTAAATCTATAAATAATTTTTTTTTTAAAATAAAAATAAAAATTACGATACGCAAAAATGTGTGTCATCTTCATTTATGACATGGCCTTTCTTGACAGCGGCTTTAATGATACGCATTGCGTGTCATAAATGTGTGTCGTAAATGCGCGTCGTCTCTCGTTATGACAGGGCCTTCCTTGACGCACATTTGCGCGTCGTCTGAGCGTTTTACGACGCGCAATGAGCATCGTAAAAGGCTTTTTTCTAGTAGTGTTTGGAACCTTCCTGATGCTACCACTGAACTTTGACCAATGGAACCACCTTGTTGCGCAAGGCCTTCGTTTTCCTATCCAAAATACGACTGATATCTCAATTTAATTCAGGCGATCATCAAACTGAATATAATCCAAAGGAACAACTGTTGAGTCTTTGGCCACATACTCCCAAAGTTGAGAAAGAGAAACATGGAAGGTGTTGTGAATCTGACTGAGTTCCTTAAACAACTCCAACCGATAGGGTACCTTTCCTACCTTGGCTAATACTCAAAATGAACCAATATATCAGGGCCCCAACTTCCCCTCCTCCTGAAGCGTATTACACCTTTCTAGGTTGATACCTTCATTAAAACCATATCGCCGACATGGAATTCCAGCTTAGATCGACGTCTGTCATTATAACTCTTTTGCCAACTCTGAGCGGTCTGTAACCTCTGTTTGATCTGCTAGATAAGATCTGTCGTTTAGAGAACTACCTCGGTCTTTCCCATGACCCTGTGATCGACCGCTCCTCGTTACATCTTGGTGGCTCCAGGGTGTATCAAAAATTTGGACTTATGTCCCTCCTCCAACGCAGTCTGTCTGATCCTGATGCCCATCGAAAGTCGGTAGCTTCGTGTTATCGAAGTCCCGGTACTGAAAATCCCGACTGGCTCCTCCCCCTGCCGATGTTGTAATTGTTGTAACTGCTGCGGTAGCCATCTCAGCAAGAGCTGCATATATGTCATCAAAATACTCAATCATGGCGGTCTTAATAGACCCGAACATCTCTAGAATCTGCCCCCGGACAATCTCACCCTCGTGGATGATCTCCCTGACATGATCCTCTGTCAACACTAGCCCACCCTGGCCGATAGTCTCGGGCACTGTCGGGGCATCCTGACCGCCCTGCCCTAATCCTTATCTGGATCCAGTCACAATATGCCTACTAACCACCATACTGAAAATACACCAGGAAGATATTAGATAATCCGCACAAATAACAGGGAACCAACTCCCAACTAAACCCTAAGGGTTGTGACTTCCTCGCTACGCGTATGGGTCCTATGTGCTTTCAATAGTACGGGCCCATACTACCTTCCACACCTATCCATATTTGTCTCAAGTATCATCACAACACCCTAACAATAAAAATATATATGGTGATCGTTCAATCCTCACTCCTAGAGGAAGGCTAACTATCTCATAACTGGCCTTCTGACCCCGCATAAGGCACCCATCCATGAAACTTCCACCAACCCTGCAGCACTAGTGCATGCTAGCGATACATAACGCTAGACCCTGTAGACATTCAAGTACTCGGTCCTACTCTAAGCCCACAACCAGACAAGGAACAGGAAATAAAGCTAAACCAAATATTCTCAGGTTATAAGATCTTAATTATGTACAACCTATAATGCATACACTGAGCAACTACAGTAATGATGTCAATTTCATATAAGGAAAACCCTAGGCTATCAGGCATCATATAATCAGACAATTCTATCATGTAATTCCTGAAGATCCCTAGCCTAGTACTAGCATGATGTTCTAACATATCTCAATATCAAATAATTGCATGGTATTTTGGGGTCTACTTATTGGCTCCGGCTGATCGTACACTCTGCATCCTCCTTTAATTATTTTGAAAACCATTTTGAAAATCTTTTCCTTAGTTTGAGACTGGATTCGCACGACTGTTCCTCTAATTCACTCAAACTAAGGCTCTTATACCAACTTGTAAAACCCATAAAAATCAAGCCAATTTAAAACTTTTTCAACCAATTAAAACCATTAATTATTATAAAGTGTTTTCAAAATATTTTATACATCAGAGTATACCAGAAATTCCACATCATAAAACATGAGGAGGTGTACGATCCGTCTTTTCCTTCCCACGATCATCCGAAGTACTTGAAACCAAAACTAAAATTGTAAGCCCGAGGCTTAGTGAGTTCCCCCAAAATACCTATACACACAACAATATACATATAATCACAAACAACATACTATGGGTCCAGTTAACCATCGGGATGGAATACCCCAGGCCCTCAACCATCAGGTTGGAAAGCCAACATACTATGGGTCCAGTCATCCTCGGGATGAAATACCCTAGGCCTCATCCTCGGGATGGAATACCCTAGGCCCATAGCCATCGAGTTGGAATGCCCACATAATACGAGTCTAATCATCCTCGGGATTGAATACTCACGGTCCACAACCATCGGGTTGGAATGCCCATGTCTATTAGCTCTCGCACAAAGCAGATAAGTCTCAACCACCAATCAACCATGTGCACATATATCAGATAATCACATAATAGTCTATAGACAAACAAACCGATCTAACCGATCATAACAGCATAATAACATCCTATCTACTAGGACACCGATCTAACAGATCATACTAGCATAACATCATCCTATCTACCAAGATACTGATCTAACAGATCCTTGAGTATAGTGAGGAAAACTCAACTCACAACTGTCGAACTTTAGTGATAAGATCAAACTCTCAAATCATAGCCGCGAACTCCACCACCTATATTCACCATAGAACCACTTCTATAAATTCCCAATTTAGTAAAATACCCTCAGAAGTCAAACTGATCAACCCTTGGTCAAAGTCAAAGTCAACGGTCAAGGTCAACAGTCCATGTTGACCCAACTCGTTGAGTGCAGTTCACTGACTCTTCGAGTCCTTCCAGAACTCGATAAACCGTGAAAACCCTAGTTGACTCGCCGAGTTTACAGAAAACTTGTCGAGTCCATGCGTGTCCAAAAGTCGGGAAAACCCTAACTGACTCGCCGAGTCCATGCAGAAACCAACAACGGTTAATCTTCATCGGACTCGTCGAGTTGACCATGCAACTCGTCGATTCCCTTCAGTCTATTTCCTAATCAGACGTTTTTAAGCTACTCCAAACCTCCAACTTGTAGATCCAGCTTCCTAAGGCACATATTCCATGTAAAGTTGCAAACTTTACGTGCATGCAAGGTCTTAAAGGCTTAGAATACCAAAACTAGTCTAGAATGAGGTTTAGGGCATGAGATAAGATCTAAGAAAAGGAAAACCAAGGTAAAGACTTTTTACCTTCAAATGAATGCTAAAATGAAGTATATGTTGGATCTACAAGCTCCTTCTCATTCCAAGCTTCTAAGTCTTAAAATCTCTTCAAGAAATGCACCAAAACACACTCTTTTAGTCTCACACACTCAAAAATGGAGAGTTAGCTTGTTAGGGTTTGTTTCTGGATGATAGGCTGGTAAAGGAGGTTGGGGAGAGGAGTTAAGGTTCTTTAAATAGGGTGAAAACCCTAAAAATTAGGGTTTTCATAAGCAACTCTTACTCATCGAGTCAGGGCACTTTGACTCGTCGAGTAGGTCCAATAATCCACGCGGGCTAACCCGCTTCTACACGACGATTTGGGGAAACCAACTCGTCGAGTAGGTCCATAAACATGTAAATAATGCTTTAAAACTTATACCTGGGACTCAGGGTGTTACATCCATAATTAAGTCCAAAAGTGGCCAATCAGTCGATATCCTCATACATACGCTCCCGACAGAAGAACTAGCCAACTTGCGGCTCAAAGCATCAATGATCACGTTCGCTTTCCCTGGGTGATAAAAAATCTCACAGTCATAATCCTTGAATACATTAAGCCATCTATGTTGTCTCATATTCAGATTCAGTTGATCGATGAGATACCTTAAACTCTTGTGGTCGGTGTAGATGGTACACCAGACCCATAGAGCTAATGTTGCCAAATCTTGAGAGCAAACACCACCGCCCCTAACTCCAGGTTATGCGTAGGATATCGAACCTCATGCGACTTTAGTTACCTAGAAGCATACATAATAACTCTCTTTCGCTGCATGAGTACTGCCCCCAAACCGGTCATAGAAGCATCACAACTAACAACAAAATCCTCCACGCCCTTCGGAAGGGGTCAACACCGGGGCCTCACATAACTTCTGTCTCGGCGTCTCGAACGCAGCCTGCTGCTCAGGCCCCCAACGGAAATCCATACCCTTCCTCGTCAAACGCGTGAGAGGTACTGAAACCTTAGAGAAATCCTGAATAAACCTTCGATGATACCCTGCTAAACCCAAAAAACTCCAGATCTTCAAAGGAGTCTTTGGTACCCGCCACTGCATAACTGCCTCAATCTTGGCCTAGTCGACCAGAATCTCGTTCTAGTTAATGAGGTTTCCTAAAAAATGAACCTCCCGTAACAAAAAATCACACTTTGAGAACTTGCATTACAACTTCTCCCTCCTCAAAACTCCCAACAGCTCTCGAAGGTGCTCCTCATATTGCTCCTGAAGGTTTTTGAGCATTCTAACACTCCTATGGTGTACATGCAACCATAAAAACCTTGGATCTATGTTTTATTTATGATACATGCAAAATTTGTTTTTCCAAGGTTTATATCCTATCTAGCATACATGGGGATCTTTTAACCATAAAAGTAAGCAAGAAAACATACCTTGTAGTAGATTTGATTCCTTGAAAACCTTGTGAGCCTAGCACGTCAAGTGTGATGCCTGAAATGTCTCACACAACACCAAATGCACTTGGAATAACTTAGAGAGAAATGAAGAACACTTAGAAATTGGCTAGCACTCACTTGTCATACTTAGTGGCCAATTTTGGTGAACAAAGTGATGCTTATATAGTGTGTTACAATTAGGGTTACACCATGTAAACCCTAATTGTCATGACTTTTCATTTCCATGACCCATGGGTTCTATAAACACCATGGATCATCCATAGAGCATCCTATGGGTTTTAGGCCAACTTGATAATCCATGAAGCATTAGCCCACTATATAAGTATGGATGATTTACACAATCAACCCATATATTTAATTAGTCTTCTTTTGATCACTTAATTCTTGACCAATACTAATTAAATAATACTATTAATATATTAGAACTTATAATATACTAATAAACCTTAAGTGTTATTTCTCTCATTTTTAGTCTATCCAAATGCATGATGCCATGCAACCCAAATGGACCATGCTAATCGGCTCAAGTACATTCCAGAAATAGTTATAAACTTAGACACCTAATCCAACAGTCTCCCACTTGGATAAGTCTAATAACTATAACTGCAAGAATGACTTCAGGAACCGATCAACAATCGTAGCTCTTTCAAGGTCTCTCGGAACTGAGATGATGATGATACGCCATTTAAGATAAGTGGTCATATAATCCTGTGTTCTAGATATCAGCCGGACAAATACATGGAACAATGTCTTACTTATTGTCCAACAGTTTGTTTCTCGATTCCTGATTTTTTTGACATAGAACTTAATTGAACACATCAACTTAGTTCTGACCGATCCCGGTACATGGGGCAACACAAAATCATTGTGGGGCCCAGATATCACTTCTAATCCAAGAAGGAACAGATAAACTTCAACTCATATGTTTTTTATACTACTTGTTGAATCATACACAAAGGCACGTTTTATAACATCGAGTTACCAATGCGTTTTTGTACAATCAATGTATAACCAACTCATAGGCAGCAAGTCATTTCTCTAGGTTTAAGACTTATATGATATTACCGTCTCACGATCACTCGAGATAAATTCCATGAAGTGATACCAGTGAGCATGGGTTGAATCCAATACTTCGAATTTATGAACACTAATGAGTGTTCTAGCACCACTTATGTCCAACATCTTAGACCTCTACAAGCCAACCCATGACAGTCTTGATTCATATCTACTTCCAACATATGACCGATTGTGGAGAATTTGAATAATATGAAATAACATAACATAATTATTCTGGAAGTCAAAACATGCAAAATGAAATGAAAGTAAACGATTGAGAAAGGATAGCAACACTTTACTCATAAATAAATACAACTTTTATTCATCATCAAATTTCAATTACACTTTACACATTTTAAAGCTATCTAACTACTAAAACAAATACCATCCTTCAGCCCTATGTGCCTTGCATGCTGGAGATGCTTAACCCTACCCAGTCCCTCCATGAGCGGATCTACCAGGTTCTCATCCGATGATACCCTCTTTTCCACGAGGAGTCCTTCTATTCGATGTTTGATGAAATGATATTTTCTGCCGATGTGTCCTTATCTTCCGTGATCCCTTGGTTCCTTTGCTAAGGCAACTGCACTTTCACTATCACAGAAAATCTCTATAGGCTACTTTATAGCTAGTACAAATCCAAGGTCTCTAATGAAGTTCTTTAGCCATATAGCCTCCTTTGCTGCCTCGCTTGCTGCTATATACTCTGATTCGCAAGTTGAATCAGTTATTGTCTCCTACTTGTAACTTTTCCACGGAATTGCTCCTCCGTTTAAGGTAAAGACCCAGCCTGAATGAGAGCGGAAATTATCCCTATCAGTCTGAAAGATAACATCATTATACCCCAATACTCTCAAGTCATCACTCCCACCGAGGGTAAGGACCCAGTCCTTAGTCCTCCGCAGGTACTTGAGAAAGTTCTTTACCACAGTCCAGTGAGCCTTGCCAGGTTTCCCCTGATATCTGCTGACCATGCTCAATGCAAAGGCCACATCAAGACGAGTACAAGTCATAGCATACATGATCAAGCCTACAACGGAAGCATACGGTACTCGACTCATTTCTGCTATCTCAGCCTCTATACTCGGACTCTAAGCTTTACTCAGTCTGGTGTTACTCTGGATTGGTAACTCTCCATTCTTGGAATTCTGCATGATGAATCTTTTTAGCACCTTCTCCAAGTAGGTACTCTGACTAAGTCCAATTAGTCTTTTACTCTTGTCTCTCAAAATTCTTCTCCCTAGGATATAGGCAGCTTCTCCAAGATCCTTCATAGCGAAACACTTCCCAAGCCAGGACTTAACTTCCTGCAGAGTTGGGATGTCATTTCCTATGAGTAGTATGTCATCCACATACAGTACCAAAAAGCTGATTGTACTCCCACTAGCTTTGACATATACACAAGATTCATCTTCACTCCTCGAAAAGCCAAACTCTTTGACCTTCTCATCGAACCAAAGATTCCATCTGCGAGGTGCTTACTTTAATCCATAAATGGATTTCTCAAGATTACACACTCTATTAGGGTACTCTGTACTGACAAAACTCTCTGGCTGACTCATGTATACATCCTCAGCCAACTTTCCATTAAGGAAATCGGTTTTGACATCCATTTTCCATATTTCATAATCATGACATGCAGCAATGGCTAACATAACCCTAATAGAGTTAATCTTCGCTACTGGTGAAGAGGTCTCATCATAATCAACTCCCAAAGTTTGAGAAAAGCCCTTTGCAACCAGTCGCGCCTTATAAGTGTGTACATTACCATCCATGTCGGTCTTCTTCTTGAAGATCCATTTGCACCCGACTGTCTTGCGACCTGGTACATTGTCAACCAAGTTCCAAACTTGATTGTCATACATGGATTGTATCTCACTGTCCATAGCCTCTTTCCATTTAGCAGCCTCAGGGCCTGCCATGACTTCCGTGTAGCTGTTAGTCTCATCCAAACTTACCAGTGTGCTATCACTAATAAGTGTATCACCTTCCGCAATAATATGGAAACCATAGTAATGCTCAGGTGCATTCCTAACTCTCGTGGAACGCCTCAGAGGTACAGACTCTTATGTCGGATTAACAGGCGTTTCCTCCTCAGGTTGATTGCTAGGGTTTTAGGTTCCTTCACCACTTGACTCTGTGGGTAGCCGATGAAAATACACCTCTCACTTCGAGGTTCGAGTTTATCGTGAGACTCGCGCCTCACAAAAGCCTCGCAACCCCAAATCTTTATGTGGTCCAGATTGGGAACTTTTCCGGTCCACATCTCATGAGGTGTTTTGGCAACCTTCTTTGTAGGAACTAGATTAAGGATATGGGTGGCAGTCTCTAAGGCATACCCCAAAAATGAGATTGGTAGCGAAGCTCGACTCATCATGGAACGAACCATATCCAACAAGGTTCGATTGTGCCTCTCAGCCACACCATTAAGCTGTGGTGTCCTGGGAGGTGTCAATTGTGAGATAATCCCACATTCCTTAAGATAGTCAAGGAACTCTATACTAAGATACTCACCACCTCAATCGGATCGAAGCATCTTAATGTTCCTGCCCAACTGATTCTCCACTTCCTACTTGAACTCTTTGAATCTTTCAAAGGTCTCTGACTTATGCTTGATTAAGTAGAAATATCCATATCTACTAAAATCACCAGTAAAAGTCACATAGGAGTGGTTTGCATCTCTTGTGTCCGTTCTGAAGGGTCCACACACATCAGTGTGTATGAGGTTCAACAAACCCTCACCCCTAGCCCAAGTACCAATGAAGGGTGACTTTGTCATTTTCCTAAGTAAACAAGATTCCTAATTATCATCTGAATTTAGGTCAAACGACTCCAAGACTACATCCTTTTGGAGTTGGCCTATGCGCTTCTTGTTGACATGTCCAAGACGACAATGCCATATAGATGCTTTATCTAAGTTAGTGGAAGAATCAATACACAATACATTATTTCCTAGGTTATCAACAACCGACACGGTTTCATATACACCATCACAAGGTAATGCTTTGAAATAAAAGAGATTATTAAAGAAAGCATTAATACCACCACTATCATTATCAAATGAAAAGGGAAAACCTTGTTTGTACAAACCATGAAAGGAAATAATATTTCTCGTCATTTCAGATGAGTAACAACATTTATTCAAATCTAATATTAATCCACTACTCAGCAACAAAGAATAAAATCCAATCTTGGTGACAGGTGAATCTTTCTTATTCCCCATGATCAAGTTAGTCTTCCCATGCTCCACATTCTCACTTCTTTTTAGTCCCTGCAAATCAGTACATATGTGAATACCACATCCTATATCAAGGACCCAAGAATTAGAATGGGGTGAATTATTAGACAATATAGAGTATGTACCTGCATGGTTGGGTTTAACTTTACCATCCTTCACGTCTTGCTGGTACTTTGGGCAGTTTCGCTTCTAGTGCGACTTTTCATGGCAATAGAAGCATTCCGCCTCTTTAGGGTTAGCAGAAGGAGTGACGAAACCTTTCTTGGTTCCACTTGAAGAGGAGCCATCAAGGGTCTTCCCCTTGGTGCCCTTTGAAGGGATCTTTATCTTCTTTCCTTTGCCTTGCCCAATTGCCAAGACAGGGGTTGTGGTAGGAGTAGGAGTGGTAACAACCAACTTACCTTTAAGACCACTTTCCGTGGTCTTCAAAAGTCCTTGAAGTTTGATGAGTGTAACTTCCTCCTTATTCACGTGGTATGTTATACGGAATTGATCAAAACATGAAGGTAAGGAGTGCAAAATGATGTCTATTGCCAAATCCTCGGGGAAGTTCACATTCAATTTCAGCAAACGATCCACATACCTTTGCATTTTCTACATGTGGCCCATGATGGGTTCACCATCATTCATCCGGGTTGTTATCATGGAGGAGATGATTTCATATCGCTCTTGACGAGCACTCTGATGGTAGCGGTCCATAAAATCCTGGTGCATCTCAAAAGGATAGTAGTCCTCATAGGACTTTTGGAGCTCGGCTGTCATAGTGGCCAACATGATGCATGCCACTTTGGTAACATCTCTTTCATGGGCCTGATATTCAGCGATCTCCTCAGGAGTGGTAGTCGGCTCGAGTTCTTTAAGCTCCTTGTCGAGGACATATTCCTTGTCCTCATACCACGTGACCATCCTGATGTTCCTGATCCAATCCATAAAGCTGGATCCATCAAAGATAACTCTCCCACAAAGGTTCATGGGAGAGAAGGAGCCGGTAGGGTTAGAGCCAGAAGCAACATTGTTGGAAGACATCTGAAAAGAAGAAAGACAAGTTTAGATTAGATATAAATATAGTCCTTAATATAACACCCAAATGTAATATTAACGCTAGGACCCAACACATAAGTTTATAACTTAGAAGAGGGATGCCATAATCCAAGCTATAAAATATTTGAAGGTAGGTGAATGACGATTCACCAATTTCCACCATGAAAACGAAATAAATTATTAGGTTTTAATTGGTTTTGAAACTCTTAGATTCTTTGAGATTCATTGTACTTTTCAATGGCATGTTTCAATCTTGAGTATGCCCTTCAGGTTTTGTGACTGGGATGCCAAGGATCACAAAACAAGGTGTGAAGTAACCATGCAAATTACTTGGTACCCTTAATATTTACCCTTCAATCGATATTCCAGTTAACTACACGCGCTCCACTGATACTATGATAAATATTAAGTTACCCTTTGTCTACCTTATTAAGTCCAGGTTAGTGTGCAGGTTAACCACACACGCTCCACAAACGACTTAATCAAAGTGCAAAGTGTAATTTCATGGGTTAACACCTTATTCACATTTTCCTAAAGTAACTAAGATTGGGAATTTATAAAAAAAAACATTTAGTTACTTTATATTCATCATACTTTTAATGAAGATTTAAAGTCCTTGTCTTACCCATTCGACCAACGACCCTCCACCGATCAAGGAAGCGGTGGGTGAGAGTGGACACCCATTAAGCTGCCATTTTATAGGCAGCAACCATATACCCCCCTTATAGACCGGTTTCGTAAATGAGGCCTACTAACGGTAAAATGACTTTTTCTTATACATATATAATTACTATTAAACTTATAATATTATAAAGTATAAGGGTTGAATTATAACTTTTAAAATTTTAGGGGTTGGAACTAAAGTTTTTAGAGTGACTTTACATGTTCCAAAACTTGAGGGCAAGTTTTGTAACCTTACAAAACTTTTCATTTCATAACTTATGAGTTAATGATGTAATAAAATAAGTGACTTTTCATTTTATGCAACCTATGTGTTTCTTTAATGGACTCTAAAAGAAAGACTTTTGGTAATCCATAACTTGAGGACAAATTATGGATTCCATTAAAACACATAATGATCATGAATTAAGTATCAAAATTTCAAGAACATGTGAACACATATAAACATGAAAATTTGAAATTAGCCATTGTAAATGGATTAGAACAACCATTACACCATCTAAAACAAGTTTTATAGCACCAAAACAGTTTAGGATAATGTTTCTAGTCCATTTCCAGCATCAAAACTCGAAAAACTGCATTTTGTGGCTCCTACTCGTCGAGTGCAAGAACCTATTCGACGAGTAGGATGAGTTTACTCATGGACTCGTCGAGTCCCCCCATGTCAGCGAGTTCATGCTGCAGAGTGCAGAAAAATGAGTTTTTTCACAATTTTGCATCAAGTATCAAACAAACAAGCCTAGGCTCTGATACCACTGAAGGGTTTTGAGCATTCTAACACTCCTATGGTGTACATGCAACCCTAGAAACCTTGGATCAATGTTTTATCTATGATACATGCAAAATTTGTTTTTCCAAGGTTTATATCCTATCTAGCATACATGGGGAACTTTTAACCATAAAAGTAAGCAAGAAAACATACCTTGTAGTAGATTAGATTCCTTGAAAACCTTGTGAGCCTAGCCCCTCAAGTGTGATGCCTCAAATGTCTCACACAACACCAAATGCACTTGGAATAACTTAGAGAGAAATGAATAACACTTAGAAATCGGCTAGCCCTCACTTGTCATACTTAGTGGTCGATTTTGGTGAACAACGTGATGCTTATATAGTGTGTTACAATTAGGGTTACACCATGTAAACCCTAATTGTCATGACTTTTCATTTCCATAACCCATGGGTTCTATAAAGACCATGGATCATCCTATGGGTTTTAGCCCAATTTGATAATCCATGAAGCATTAGCCCACTATATAAGTATGGATGATTTACACAATCAACCCATATATTTAATTAGTCTTCTTTTGATCACTTAATTCTTGATCAATATTAATTAAATAATACTACTAATATATTAGAACTCATAATATATTAATAAACCTTAAGTGTTATTTCTCTCATTTTTAGTCTATCCAAATGCATGATGCCATGCAACCCAAATGGACTATGCTAATCGGGTCAAGTACATTCCAGAAATAGTTATGAACTTAGACACCTAATCCAACAGCTCCCTGGTCTTGGAATAGACCAGGATATAATCGATGAAAACAATAACTGATCGATAGAGCATCGACATGCATACTTTATTCATTAAATCCATAAATGTCGCAAACGCATTGGTGAGCCCAAACGGAATCACCACGAACTCGTAATTACCATAAAGAGTCTGAAACACTATCTTATCTGCATCCTCTCTCTAACCTTCATCTGATGATACCTTGACCTCAAATCAATCTTGGAGAACCAAGATGAACCCTGCAACTAATCGAAGTGGTCATCAATCTGTGGAAGTGGGTGATGGTTCTTCACCATTAACTTGTTCAACTACCGATAATCAATATACATGTGGTGAGACCCATCATTCTTCTTCACAAACAAGATTGGTGCTCCCCAAGGTGAACTGCTTGGTCTGATAAACTGCTTACCCAAAAACTCATGAAGTTGAGAGTACAACTCCTGCAGGTTTTGGGGTGCTAACCAGTACAGAACCTTAGCAATCGGGGCTTCACCAGGGACCAAATCGATCCTGAACTCAGCCTGCCTCTCAGGTGGCACACCAGGTAATTCCTCCGGAAACACATTTGGGAACTCTCTAACTACAGACACATTCGAAACTGAGACCTCCTTCCCTACCCGATTGTCAACCACAAACGTGAGGTAACCCATACACCCATGTTGTAGATATTGTCAAGCCCTAGCAGCAGAACAAAAGGCCGATCCAATCCTGGTACCCTTACCATAAATAACCAGTTCTCTGCCACCTGGGGTTCGAACTAAAACCTGCTGCCCCTCACAATCTATCGTGACACCGAACCTGCTCAAACAGTCCATCCCTACTATTACACACACATCCCCCATAGGGATACGATCAAATCGATCGGGTAAGACACTCCAAAAATCTCTAAGGTACAATTCCGAAAAACGCTCGATGCAGAAAACCCGTGTTTGTTGGCGATGGAAACCCGTAACGAACACTCTAAATCTCCAAGTGTCATACCAAAACTCCTATTGAAGGACTGAGACACAAAGGACCGACTCACACCCGAGACAAGGAATTCGCTAAGAAGGTACCTAGCAGAATCATAAATACAAGCATACCATAAAATAATTTTGACAGAATAATAAATGAAAATATACTAGTAACAATGTCCGATGCCACCCTGACCACCTCTGCTGTGAGCTGGAAAGCACGGCTTCAACCCCTCGGGGGCTACGCCCTACCCTGGCGTCCATCTGTGATCCTCAAAGTAGTCGGGGCTGGAGCCTGAACTGGTCTAACAATAAGCAAGGGACATTGGGCCTTCACATGGCACACCTAATCACAATGGTAACAAATACTGGTGCTTGGTACTAGGGCCTGCTTGTGACAATCCCTCGTATAGTGCCCATCCTTTCCATATTTGTGGCATCCAGAAGAAGATCGACAAACACCCTCATGAACCTTGCCGCACTTGCCACAAGTACGACCCCTCTGTCCCCCAGATCGTGAATTTGTGGGATTGAACCGCTTAGCTGTAGGCTGGGACTGAACTGGAGCCTGCCATTGCTCCCTCGTCTAGGTCTCTTTCTCAATCTCTTGCCTCCTTGTGACATCTTGAAGCTCGAATAGGGTACTGTAACGTTGGGTAGACACAAACTGTTGAATATCATTCTTGAGCATGCTCAAGTATCATGCCATCTAGGCCTGCTCCGAAGCAACAAACTCAGGACATAACAGAGCCCTCTCAGTAAACATCTTGGTGATATCCATCACTGTCTCCGTTGTCTATCTCATATCCAGGTACTCCTAAGCCAATCTCTCCTTCTCCACCAGGGGAGGATACCTTATATGAAACATCTCCGAGAATTTCTCCCAAGAAACAACAATCCTCTACTCAGGAGTATAAGAACCAGTCGCTAGGTTCTATCAATCCTTCGCGCCCAGCCGAAGAAGGTTCAGGGCGCACTTGACCTTCCAGTCCTCCGGACAGGAACAAGTGAAGAAGTAGCCCTCCAAATCCATCTCATAGCCACAATCGGGTCCTTGAACCCGTCAAACTCTGGGGGCTTTGTGTTTCTGAAGTCCCGGTACTGGAATAAACCTCCTCCCCGGCCTCCCACAACAGCAATGGTTCTGGTGGACACAACAACAGTAGCCTCCACCACGGCGGCGTACCACTCATCAAATAGCTCAATCATCACGGTCTTGATAGACCTGAAAACCTCGGGGATGGCACTCCGGACAGCAGCAACCACCTCATTAGCGATCAACTCACGAATGTCACCATCTGTCAATTCTGGCCTATCATGGTCACCAGATCCTCTTGTAAACACCATACTAAAAATAAACCAAAATATATCATAAATGCCCTAATTATACTATTACAACCATCACATAAAGGCTAAGCCCTCGAGGTTTGTGACTTCCTCGCTACGCGTACGTATCCTGTGCTTCTAGTAATATGGGCCTATACTACCTTCCACACCTACATGTATTTGTCTCAATGGATAATCACAAACTACCCGAAATAAACCCAACAACTAGAATACACGTACATCCTATACTCACTTTCTCTCTCGAGTGGCTAATCATCCCTCAGCTGGCATGCTACACCCATTCACGAAACTTTAACCAACCTTGCAACCGCTTGTGCATGCAAATCCTACATAACGTTGGATTCTATAGACAGTCAGATACTTGATTCTACCCTAAGCCCACAACCAAACAAAGAACAGGAAATAAGGCTAAACCAAACATTTCCAGACTATAGAATCGTAGTTATAAACAACTATGATGCACACACTAAGAAACAACAGTAATGATGTCAATTTCATCTAACATACCGAAGTTCTCCTAGGCTATCAAACATCATACATCAGGAAATTATATCATGCAATTCCTGAAAATCCCTAGCCTACCACTAGTATGCAGTTCTATCATAAACATCATAATAAATAACATTGTGGGTAAGTTGGGTTATACTTTCTTGCTCTGGTTAATGATACACATATCATCCTTCCTTGGTTACTTTTGAAAACAATTCTTGAAAACAATTTGGAAATCAATTTTGAATACCTTACAGATTCCATAGTTTGAGTCTGGATTCACACAAGTGCTTATCCAATTCGCTCAAACGAGGGATCTAATACCAACTTGTAACATCCCAAAAATCATGATAAAATTTTTCAGTTTTCATTTAAGGTAAAATCCTTGTTTCTAATTAAAACCCAATTTAAAACCAAATATCAAATACAAATATCCCAAAAATCAGAGTATCATAAAAATCTCCAAAATATGTCGCAGAAGGATATGTATGATCACACCTTCGCCTTGCCTGGATCATCAGAAGTACCTGAAACATAACACTTAAACCGTAAGCCAAAGCTTAGTGAGTTCCCCCAAAGTACCACACACAACCAAACAGATAACAATATGCAAATATGAGCATTCAGCCTGACTAGACCGCCTTGCAGGGCCTACAGTCTATCTAGACCGCTCTTCAGGCCTTTGGCCTGACTAGACCGCCTCTCAGGCCTTCAGCCTATCCGCACTGCCCCAGGTATCTTGGTCTTCAGTACAAAGCAAGACCGCCTTAATCCAACCAACCATAAAATGTTAACATATACAATAACAATCAATAACCAACAAGTAGATGTAATCATACCGATCTACTAGTCTAACACATACTCAGTAAACACAAGTGATCATACTGAGTTACCAGTCTAGTACTTAACCAACATAACATCAATCCAATATACCATGATACATAACCCAGTGTGTCAGCATTAGTGCCTTCGACCCATAAGTACATTGAGGAAAACTCACCTCACAGTCTGAAAAGATAGCAGAAAAGAACGTTGCTCCAAATGTTAACTCTACAGGTTACCTCTACAACAAATAAGGACCTAAACTCAAACTACAACTCAAAATACCCAAAATGCCCTAGGTCAAACTTGTTCAAACCCCATGTCAAAGTCAAGGTCAAAAAGGTCAAAGATTCCATATGGGCTGAGTACGCCTTGCATACTCCCCTCTACGCCCAGTACAAATGGTCCCTCTTAAGTCACGGGTTCAAAACATGGTACGCGCAGCGTACCTCCAGGTACGGAGAGCATACTAGAGCTAAATCCCCATTTCTCCATTAAATTCTCATTTCATTAAGCCAAAGCACCAAACTTTAGACCTAGGTAAAAAAAAGACGTCTTAATGGATAAAGTATCTGACTTTATCCATTTGCATGCATACAAGACGGTAAAAACTCAAACCCTTTGTCCAAAAGTCATCCAAAATCCCAAAACTCTTGCAAGGATTAATAAGAATGCAAAATATCTCATTTTTATGAATATTTGGGCTCAAAACTTTAGATGACTACATTTCAAGGACCTGGAGTAGCTCATACTCCACCAGACCAAACTATGGGACCAAAAGTGTACACAAACTCTAGACTAGCAAGATCTGAGCAAATAACTCATCAAGATTTGTGTAACAGCCAGAATCAGAAAGGCCAAGAAAGGAAAGGAAAACCCTAAGTCAAAAGGGGGTTCAACTCGTCGAGTCCAAGGAATGACTCAGCGAGTCGAAGCGGACTCCGTGTCACTGATTAAGTGACCGACTCAGCGAGTCTGGTCTTGGATGGGAAAGCCCTAATTCCGGGACTTGGTACCCTATTTAAGCATCTTATTCCCTTCCCTAGGCTTCATTACAACATCTCTCATCCAAAACCCTAAAACCCTAGCCATCCAACTTCATTTTTGGAGCTTGTGGTGAAGATTAAGGTCCATTGGAGTGGATTTTGAAGGCTTGGAAGAAAGGAGCAAGGAAGGAAGTGTAGATCCAGCCTTCATATCGATTTGGAAACTATTAGAAGGTAAAAAGTCTTGACCTTGATCTTTCAATTGATAAATCCCCTTTCTAGCTTGCTTTTGGTCACATTTGGATCATTTCCAAGGTTAATCTGAGTATTAAACCCTTAAGGATGGTTTGGACAACATATTTGGACACTCTCGATCTTTAGAAGCTCAAAGTTGTTGGCTTTATCCAGCTAAGGTCCCATTTCATGACCTAGGTTTTATTTGAAGCTTGTATTAAGTATTTTATCCTCATAACACCTTGCATGCACGTAAAGTTGGAAACTTTACGTGCAATGCTAGCATAAGGAGTCCAGATCTACGAGTTAGAGGTGTTGGGATGGACTGTAATCGACAAAATAGAGATGTCACAAGATGGAATCGGTGAGTCAGTTCATGGACTCGAAGAGTCGGGCCGCAAACCCAAACCCTTCTGTTTATGAGTCGGATCAATGAGTGGGGTTAGAGAAGGACTCGGCCAGTCTATATCCGTAATGGACATGAAGATCATGGTACTCGACGAGTTCAAGGAGGAACTCAGCGAGTCCAAGGCAATCTCCTTAGTTTATGAAGAGGTACTCGACGAGTTGTTCTACAACTCGGCGAGTCAGTTGAAGATGGTCCCGAATGTTTAGTTGAAGGAGAACCCGTCGAGTTGTTGCTAGAGTCGACGAGTAGAGTCAAGGCTGTTTTGGGATTTAAGGAGCATGGACTCGACGATTTGGTAGAACAACTCGGCGAGTCGAGTCAACTGGAAGTTGACTTTGGCCTTTGAATTTGACCTTGAGAAGGACCTTGACCAAAGTTGACCTAGTTGACTTCCGGAGGACAGTTAGGCTAAGTGTTTTTTATTGGTATTGGTAGCTCGGGGGAGCTTGAGGAGCAGCAGTTCGGAGAGTTGTTGGATAGCAGCCAAAGGGTTATCAGCGGAGTTCAGTAGTGCAGGTGAGTTTCCCTTTGTGTGAATGGGTCTACGGCCACAATTCCGGCCCATGTAGTTATGAGTAGGAAGACCCGTGGGTTAGCCCTAGGCACTGTTTGCTAGTATGATATTCAGGACCAAGGTCCAATGTCGGGCGGGTGCCCAAGGAATGGTTTGCATGATAAAGTATACTTGTTTTCTGTGTGATACTTATATGTGCCTGGTAGGGGGTGAGTGTGGGTGAGGTCCCGTATCTCATTATTAGTAGAGTATGCATGGGGTTCCATATCTCATCAGTAGCCAAGCAGGGGCGAGGCCCAAGTTAGGAAAGGAGTGAGTGTAGGTTGGGCCCGTATCTTACTATCAGCAGGAGTGTGGACGTGGTTCCATGAATCATCAGTAGCAGGATAGGGGCGGGGCATAAGACACGCGAGGCCTTAGTACAGGAATGCAGTAGAGTAGTTATGGTTTATGTGTTATGTGATATGTTATATGTTTGTATATGTTTAGCGGGCAGGGCCCAGAGACAGGTAGGGCCTAAGAGAAACAGATATGTACACCGAGCGGGGTAAAAGCCAGGCGAGGCCTGTTGTAGCGGGCGAAGCCCGAGGTAGTGGGCGAGGCCCAATATTGGGAGTATGCAGTTATGTGTATGGTATGTGGTAGGTTAGGGAACTCACTAAGCTTCGTGCTTACAATTTTCAGTTTTGGTTTTAGGTACTTCCGGTCAGGGGCGGAGGATTGTTAGGGCCAAGAGGGGCTGTGGCCCCCCCTATTTTTTTATTAGAAATAGTCCCTATACTTTGATTTTATACATATTAGGCCCAAAAATATAAAATTTTGGCTTTGGCCCCCCATGTTCACCAATTTTTATACACATTATATTTTCGGCCTCCCTAAAATATATGTTGAAGCTCCGCCACTGCTTCCAGTAGCGGAAGGAAGAACTCCGGATGATCGCATGGCACACACCATAGTTAGTCAGCCTGGGATGTTTTACTCTGATAATAAGAACATGTTTTGAATTAACACTTTGATTTTATGTTAAGATTTATGTTATGGATTGACAAATGTGGTTTAAGTAACGTTTTAAAAACGAAAATTTTAGTCGTGATTTTTGGGTCGTTACAAGTTGGTATCAGAGCATTGGTTTGAGGGATTCGGACATACTTTCGGGTGTGTCTGAACTCAAACTAAGGGATTGGTATAGAAGGAAAATCAATTTTTGTAAAAATGGATTTTGAGAAAAGAAAAGAGTTTTAGAAAAGGCGGAAAGAACTTTGAGAAGAGAAAATGGTGTGGTGCATGCAATCAGCCGAGCTTAAGTAAGTACACCAAAATACCCATACAAGTTTATGTTATGATTATCAGTTAGCAGAACAACATGCTAGTTTAGGACTAAGGATCTAGGGAGGATGCCTTACGTGCCTGTTATATGTGCTTTTGAGCTGCATGGTAGTGTTGGTTAGACAGTAGTAGGATAGCCTGTTTAGGTTATGCCTGAGTTTATGAGCGTATGTCGCATGCTAGTGCGGATTCTTGCTATGTGAATGTGATTGCTTGATTATGTTATGGTTAGATTTTCCTTTGTCTGAATGTTGCTTGCTCTGTGCTTTGTGGGATTCTGAGTGATGGGAGTTACCTATTAGATGAATACGTTAAGTCACATGTGATCAGGGTTGAATAATCTCAGAGTTCTGGATTTGACCATACTGTACAGCTCTCGTTTGAGTCTAATCGTTGTAGGGACGAGTCCTTTACTTGAAGGATTATCTGAGCCTCATCACATGTGATGGTATTCGGGTAATGGCTGATTGGCATTACGAGGAAACCTTCTGCAGCTGAGAACTGGTTGGGTCAGAGGTTTCCCTAAGATAGGCCTAGGATGAGTTTGGTGTTGGGAGCAATAGTAGTAGTAAAAGGGACCTGGTGGAGTTGAAGCAGTTCTTGAGGAAAGTACAGATAGATGTGGAAGGTAGTATGGGGCCGTACTACTGAAAGCAGAGGATACGTACTCGATTCAAGAAGGGCCGAGATGAGACCGGGAAACTTGTAGTGTGTATATGGGTGATCCCTCAGCAGTGATATGTGTTTTGATAGTTTTTGTATTATGTTTTCAACATGGTGAAATTGCGTGAGAGACCAGTGGGCGGATCAGGCGCCGGAGAGGGATCAGGCTCGGGTTTAGGGACCGAGCAGCTCGAGGAGCGGATGAGAAAGTTTGTATCAGCTGAGATCACGTGCAATATCTTAGACCATACTCCTGTGATCTTCGGCACGATCAAGGAGGGTATACTAGAGATTTTGGACGAAAGGCTTGGAGCTTGGAGCCTTTCGCGTAGAGATGATGGCCTTGGTAGGGGCGTGTACCTTGACATTCCGAGAGTTTAGAGCCTGTGGAGCTCCAGATTATCATGGGGCTAGGGACCCCATTGCCAACAGCAGATAGTTGGCCGATGTTGACAATGCTTTTCGTATGAGTCGGTGTCCCGAGGGGACAAGGTCAAACTCGCCTCCTGCCATTTAAAGGACAGAGTGCGGGATTGGTGGGAGGAGGTTGGACATGCCATTGGTGATGATTCCGCGTTGGACACGATGACATGGAGTGATTTCTCAGCCAGGTTCAGGGTTGAGTCTGCACCAATTATTGAGGTGCAGCATTTGGCACGGGAGTTTCAGGACCTTCAACAGATGATTGAGACTGTGGCGGAGATCACCGCCAAGTTCAGAGAGAGGGCTCTTCTTGTTCCACAATATGTCGCGTATGAGGAGATGAAGAAGGCCCGATATCATGAAATGATGAAGAGTGACATCGGGGAGTTTGTGAGTAGGTCCAACTGCAAGACACTGGAGGACATGATTGCTCGTGCCAGAGAGAGTGAGATTGATCTGGAGCAGATCAGGAAGAGGAAGTCAGATGAGATTCAGGTGGCCACAGGATCGGGCAAAAGGCCCAAGGGGTCAGATTCGAGATCGAGGGATTTTCAGAGCCACATCCGATGCGGGAAGTGTGGCAAGACGCACGAGGGTGCATGTAGGATTGGTAGTGGAGGTGATTCTGGCCGCTTCAAGTGTGGTCAGACTGGTCATTTTAGCAGAGATTGTACTGCTACCACATACCTGGGGGTCAGACCTAATATGTTTTCATTGCAGTCAGTGGGGCCACAAGAAGGCCCAGTGTCCGAGTTTTCTTTTAGCGGGACAGGTGATAGCACCTGCCCCTGCGACATTGAGGATCACCGACGGCCGTCAGGGCCGAGCAGAGGCGCCTGCGGTAGGAGGCAGGTTGTCTACCGTGGAGACGCGAGCAACACCAGACATTGCAGTTGTGTATCTTTTGTTCCCCTGTTAACTTTTATGCATGATTATGTTGTTATGGTTCTGCATCAGTAAGGATAATGACATTTCGAAATTTTGTGGTTTGTTTGTGATTGAGTTATATGCCATCTGCATACCTTGGATTTTAGAATGATAGATAAGGACGTCCTCTATAGAGCAAGTTACTTTGGATACAGTAACTGTAGCATGCATGTGTGGGGCTCGGTAGTGTCTCGCTAGTTTCTAGAAGGTGTCGTTTGGGGATAGATCAGTTAGATCCCTAGCTGTGGTAAGCTTGGGGTGTTCAGTAGATCGGTCAGTGGAGGATAGGAGGGGTTGGGAATCCTTTTCAAGCACTGAGCCGTAAGGTTTTAGCAGGACCAAAGTGGGGGAGAGCCCTTCAAGTATTCAGAGTTGGTAGCATGCTAAAATTAGAAGGATTAGTGACCTCCGAGAAGAAAGCGAAAGCAATCCAATGGGTTGAGTGGGTTCAGGAGTACAGGAGTTAGGAATTTGGGAAAACTTCCCAACGTCGGGTTCTTGTGTTGGGATTAGTAGAAAATTGGTTTAAGAAACCAAGCTGAAGATTTTATCGTCAGAGTGCGAGTATAACAAGGATGTAAGACTACAAGGTGGTTGTAGCATGTGATGACTGAGGGCTGGTTTTGGAAATCACGTTGGAGGATCGCTAGCAGGACTCGGGTGAGTCAGGGTGCCCTCAGAATATTAGTCAGTGGTAGAGACACCATGGAGGGTGTAGTAGGACTGCAAGATAGCCGCATCATTCCCTAGCAGCGAGTCAGTGAGGGAAGTGATGTAAGAATGCGGGTAAGCCGTAGCATTCATTAGCAGTTTAGTTAGCGGAGTGTGGGCGGAGGCCCGTATCTCCTAGTTAGCAAGATAGGGATAAGGAAAGGTTAATTCGTTGAGTTTTAGTATGGAGTTGGCCTGCATAGCCCATGATAGGTGAGGCCACTCCAGGATGCAGTTGGGTGAGACCCGTGGGCGAGGCCCGTGCGACAGTAGCTAGGTAAGTGAGACTAAAGGGGAGGACCGCTCTGGGATATAGTTGGGTGAGACCCATGGGCGAGGCCCGTGAGATTATAGCAACACAGGTGGGACCTGGTAGGGACCTTAGAGTCAAGATAGGGGATTAAGGATCCCAAGGATGTAGCGCCAGAGTGGCAGGATATATAGAGCAGTTTAGATAGTCGAAGTTGATGGGTTTTAGCCATAAGAACTTTCCTATGTGCACATGCAAAACCCTAATGCTCGCATCTAGGCTTTCTAATAAACATGCTTTGAATCCAAGTCTTCTAATGACTAATTAGGTTAAATAACAACATTAAAACAGATCTAGAATCATACCTTTGAGTTCCTTGTTGATCTTGAGGTCTTGGAGCTTCTAGAGTCACAAATGTCACTCCTCTAATGGCTTACAAACACCAAAGCAAGGAGGATGATTTGGGAGAGAGGAGAGGGGAGGAATTTCGACCAGAGGTTCCTTACTTTAGGTCAAGTGTCGAATTCCATCAGCCATAGGGTCTATTTATACTTGTAGACTCCTTAAGGATTACAGATAAGTCCCTATCAGATAATCTTCTCTTAAGACTATCCAAATCCATTCCTAGATAACTCATATGGACGATTTTAGCTATCCTAAATCTCTTAGAATTCGTCCATACCATATCCAAATGGATTTACAGTCTAAAGTTTAACTATCAAACAATTGACAGTTTATACCCCTTTATTTAATTAATCTCTTTAAGTCACCAAATTAATTCTAATTAATTCTATGACTTATATTAATCAAATAACCATATATTATTCTTTATAATATTTACTCTCTCTCAATAAATCATCCTATCAAGTTGCTATGGTGAAGGCAACCCAAAAGGACCATGCACAACCGGGTCAAGTACTTGCCCAATATAGTTGCAGCCTTAGACACTATTCCAACAGTCTCCTACTTGGATAAGTCTAGTAACTATATTTACAAGTACAATTTGGTTTGCAATCGTAGCTCTCGAAGACGCTGTCAACTCTGATCTAATCAATCTCGTCCTTTAGATAAGGGAACGTACAGTCCTCTGTTAGATATCATGCTGACAATCCTATGGAATGGTTAGTCAAGCATTTAGGTTTCTCGATCTCTGATTTATTTGACATAGAACTTAATCGAACACATCAATTCAGTTCTAACCAGGCCCGGCACATAAGTCAAATCAAATCATCGAGCGGCCGAGATATCGCTTTTACCTTCTTAGATAAAAGTTACAGATAAACTTCGACTTATATGCATTTACTTATTCATTAACCAACTATACACAACAATACATTTTATAACACCAAGTTACTGATGCGTTTTCGTATTATCAATGTACAATCAATTAACAAATAATAAACCATATATCTGGGTTTTAAGACTATATGATATTATCGTCTTGCGATCACCTTTTATATCGTATTCCATAAGGTGATTCCAGCAAGTGCGGGTTTATTCCAATGCTCAAAACTAGTTCATAAGCACTCATGAACGTTGCAGCAATCCTTTGCTATGTCTAACACCATTTAGACATTCTACACACCAATTCATGACAATCTTCATTCATATCTACTCCCAACATATGAACGATTGTGGACCATTTGAACAATTCGATTATTCCTAATAAACTCAATTATTCTGGAAGTCAAAACATGCAAAGTGAAACAATAGCTAAACGATTAACATAAGATAGTAACATTACTCATAAATAAAACTCCTTTATTTAATCATCAAATGTCAATTACATTTATCTATTACATGTTTCTAATACTATCTAATCTATGCTAATATCATCCTTCAGCCCAATGCTCCTAGCATGCTGCAAGTGCTTAACCCTACTCAGTCCCTTCGTAAGCGGATCTGCTGGGTTATCTTCTGATGATATCCTCTTCACTACGAGTTGTCCTTCTTCTACACGATGTCTAATGAAGTGATACTTTCTGTCGATATGTCTTGATCTACCATGATCCCTCGGTTCCTTGGTCAAGGCAACCGCTCCCTCGTTATCACAGAAAATATCCATTGGCTCCTTTATGGCAGGTACAACTCCAAGATCACCGATGAAGTTCTTTAGCCATATTGCCTCCTTTGACGCTTCGCTCGCTGCAATGTACTCTGATTCGCACGTTGAATCAGCTACGGTTTCCTGCTTGGAACTCTTCCATGTCACTGCTCCTCCATTCAGGGTAAAGACCCAGCCCGACTGCGAACGGTAGTTGTCCCTGTCGGTCTGAAAACTGGCGTCACTATACCCTCGCACCTTCAAGTCATCACTCCCTCCGAGGACTAAGAACCATTCCTTCGTCCTTCGAAGGTACTTAAGGATGTTTTTCACCGCAATCTAATGTGCTTTGCCAGGATTCCCTTGATATCTGCTAACCATGCTCAAAGCGAAGGCTATATCAGGGCGAGTACAAGTCATAGCGTACATGATTGAGCCAACTGCGGAAGCGTATGGTACTCGGCTCATTTCCGCTATCTCAGCTTCGGTACTCGGACTTTGAGTCTTACTCAATTTGGCATTACTTTGTATTGGTAGTTCTCCCTTCTTTGAGTTTTCCATACTAAAACGTTTTAGTACCTTCTCTAAGTAAGTATTCTGACTAAGTCCAATTAGTCTCTTACTTCTTTCTCTTACTATCCTTATTCCCAAAATGTAAGAAGCCTCTCCGAGGTCCTTCATAGCGAAGCACTTCCCGAGCCAGGACTTAACCTCCTGCAGAGTCGGGATGTCGTTTCCTATGAGTAATATGTCATCGACATATAGAACGAGGAAGCTTACTATACTCCCACTGGCTTTGACATATACACAAGATTCGTCTTCGCTTCGTACAAATCCAAACTCTTTGACTTTCTCATCGAAGCAAAGATTCCATCTGCGAGACGCTTGCTTAAGTCCATAAATGGACTTCTTAAGCTTACACACTCTATTTGGATGCTTCGGATCCACAAACCCCTCTGGCTGAGCCATGTAAACATCCTCAGCCAACATTCCGTTAAGGAAAGCGGTCTTGACATCCATTTGCCAAATCTCATAATCATGAAATGCGGAAATTTCTAGCATCACTCTAATAGATTTAATCTTCGCAACTGGTGAGAAGGTCTCATCATAGTCAACTCCGGGAGTCTGAGTAAAGCCCTTCGCGACCAATCGCGCTTTATATGTGTGTACGTTCCCATCCACGTCGGTCTTCTTCTTGAAGATCCATTTGCACCCAACGGTCTTACGTCCGGGCACGTAATCAACCAAATTCCAAACTTGGTTATCATACATGGATTGGATCTCGCTATCCATTGCCTCTTTCCACTTTACAGACTCCGGGCCTGCCATGGCTTCCTTATAGCTATTAGGTTCATCAAGATTTACTAGTGTACCATCACTAATATACGTGTCCCCTTCGGTAGTAATATGAAAGCCATAAAACTGGGGATGAACTCTAACTCTATCGGAACGTCTAAGAGGTAAGGATTCGTCAATCGGTTCAACCGGAGTTTCCTCCTCGGGTTGAATGCCAGCGGTAGAGGTTCCTTCATCTATCGATTCTTGAATCTCTTCAAGTTCGATTTGCCTCCCACTGTCTCCTTGGCTTATGAGTTCTCGCTCTCGGAAAACTCCTCTCCTCGCAACGAAGACAACATTGTCCTTCGGTCTATAGAAGAGATATCCAAAGGATGTCTGCGGGCAGCCGATGAAAATACATCGCTCACTTCGAGGTTCAAGCTTGTCGTGAGTATCTCGTCTTACGAAAGCCTCGCAACCCCAAACCTTGATATGTGCCAACGAGGGAGCTTTCCATGTCCACATCTCGTGAGGTGTTTTGGCAACCTTCTTAGTAGGGACTCGGTTAAGGATATGGGCGGCAGTCTCTAAGGCATACCCCCAAAAAGAGATTGGTAGTGAAGCACAACTCATCATAGAGCGAACCATATCCAATAAGGTTCGATTACGCCTTTCTGCCACACCATTTAACTGCGGTGTCCTAGGAGGCGTCAATTGCGAAACTATTCCACACTCCTTGAGATAATCGTGGAATTCAAGACTTAGGTACTCTCCTCCTCGATCGGATCGAAGCATCTTGATTTTCCTGCCCAATTGATTCTCCACTTCATTCTTGAACTCTTTGAACTTTTCAAAGGTGTCTGACTTTTGCTTGATTAAGTAGATATACCCATATCTACTATAGTCATCGGTAAAAGTCACATAGAAGCGGTTCCCATCCTTCGTGGTTGATCTAAACGGTCCACATACATCTGTATGTATTAGGTCCAATAGACTCTCGCCCCTTTCACATGTACTCGTGAAAGGTGACTTAGTCATCTTTCCAAGTAAACAAGACTCGCATGTGTCATCTTCCCTAAGGTCGAATGACTCCAACACTCCATCCTTTTGGAGTTGGGCTATGCGTTTCTTGTTGACATGTCCAAGACGACAATGCCACAAGGATGCTTTATCCATACTAGTGGAAGAATCAATATTCAAAACATCATTTCCTAAGTTATCAACAATCATAACGGTTTCATATATTCCATTACATGGTATAGCTTCAAAGTAAAAGACACCATTTAGATAAGCCAAAATAAAACCATTCTCATTATTAAAAGAAAATCTAAATCCTTGTCTATATAAACCATGAAATGAAATGATGTTTCTAGCCATTTCTGGCGAATAGCAACAATTGTTCAAATCTAAAACCAAACTATTCCTAAGCACTAAAGAATACACTCCAATCTTGGTCACAGGCGACGATCTTCTGTTCCCCATGATTAGATTGATCCTTCCTTGCTCCACATCCCTACTTCTTCTTAGTCCCTGCACATTAGAACAAATGTGATAACCACAACCGGTATCAAGAACCCAAGAAATAGCATGATTAGAATCGTTAGATTTGATTGTGTATATACCTGCGAAAGATGGCTTGATCTTTCCCTCTTTGATTACTTGCAGGTAATCTGGGCAGCTTCTCTTCCAATGTCCTATCTTGTGGCAGTGGTGACACTCTGCCTCCTTCGGGTTAGAACAAGGCTTAGCGGGATCAACTTTGGTCCCACTAGAAGAGGCACCATCTCGGGCTTTCACCTTGCGATAGTTCTTCGATGAAGCTTTCCTCTTCTTTCCCTTTCCTTGACCAATAGCCAAGACAGGAGCAGCGGACGGATTGGGAGTAGGTGCAACAGACTTGTCCTTGAAGTTGCTCTCAGCGACCCTCAAGAGACCTTGGAGTTTGCTTAGGGTGACCTCTTCTTTGTTCATGTGGTAGGTCATCCTAAATTGGTTGTACATCGGAGGCAAAGAGTGAAGCACCATGTCGATCGCCAAGTCCTAACCGAAGTCAACATTTCACTTGCGAAGGCGGTCGACATACCTTTGCATCTTTTGCAAGTGCACGGTAAGAGATTCTCCATGACCCATCTTCGCGGAAATCATGTTGGTGAAAATCTCATAACGCTCTTGTCTCGCGTTTTGATGGTATCTCTCCAATAAGTCTTGGTGCATCTCGTACGGGTACATGTCCTCGTAGGACTTTTGGAATTCGGAGTTCATGGTGGCGATCATGATGCAATGTACCTTCGTTGCATCTCGCTCATGAGTTTCAAAGGCGGTGATTTCGGCTGGAGTAGCGATTTCGGTGTTGATTTTCTCGAGCTTCTCATCAAGGACATACTCCTTGTCCTCATAGCGAGCAATGGTGCGAATGTATCTTATCCATTCGCTAAAGTTCGTTCCATCGAAGGTGACCTTTTGGCAAAGGCTCATCAACGTGAAAGAACTAGCAGCAGTGTTGTTAGCGTTTGACATCTACAATTAGAAAAGGACAAAGATAGATTAGAATAAGAATCCCTAATTATCACCCAATAAGAAAATTAGGGCTAGGATCCAACAATAACATTTACATATTAGAAAAGGGATGCCGTAATCTAACATGCAAATAAATTGAAGGTAAGTGAATGATGATTCACTAATTCTCCATCACAAAAACCTAAACTATTAGTCCTAAGTGTTTTTGAGAATTCCTAGGTTCGGATGAGATTCATTGAAACTATTCAATGGCATGTTTAAATCTCGATATGCCCCTCTCGTTTGTGACTGGGATGCCGAGGATCACAAAGCGGGTGTGAATTACCATGCAAATTCACATGGTGCCTTCATTGTAACGATCACCTATTCGATGTGCCGGTAAACCACACACGCTCCATCGAACTATGATAAACAATGAATCACCCTTTGCCACCTTCGCTTAGAACCAATTAGTGTGCCGGTAAACCACACACGCTCCACTAACTTCTTAGCAAGGTGCAAAGTGTAATTACATGGGATTGCATCAATTCACTTTTCCTAAAGTAACTAGGATTGGGAAATTTTAAAAAAAATGTGTAGTTACTTTGTATTTCTTATTATACTTTTAATGAGAGGATGAGGTTGCCCTATCCTACCCGTTCGGCTAACGACCCTCCACCAATCAAGCAAGCGGTGGGTGTGAGTGTACACCCATTAAGCGCCATTTTATAGGCCGCAACCTTATACCCACCTTATAGATCGGCTTCGTGAATGAGGCCTACTAACGGTAAGACTAGCATTTAGTTATACATATATATATTATACTAGTAATATCATATTAGTATAGGGTTGTATTTTAAACCTTTTAAAATCTAGGGTTTTTGAAATTTAAGTTGTCTAAATTAAAACTTTTAATCACAAATATAAATTTCAAAACTTGAGGACAAGTTTTAAACATTTAAAACATGGAGGATCAAATAACAAATAATTCCAATTAACAATTAATATCCTAATTATCTATATTTGATTTATTCAAGATTTCTTTGCAAGATAATTACCAAAATAATTAAAATAATTAATTAATTATCATATAAGGAAATTAAATATTTAATTAGTTGATAAATACCTTTTGCTAGATCAAGATAATAGTCATATATATCATAAAATCGGATTTAGGTTGATCTATTATGATTAAGGTAAGTTTCCATAAGATAAACACAAAGAAATCCCGAATCTGGTCTTTCCTGACGCTTGGACTCGCCGAGTGCACAAGGGGACTCGCCGAGTCCACCTTGGGACTCGCCGAGTCAGTGACTCAGAAACCCAAAAATCGAATTTTGCAGGTTTGTTTCAGTTAATCAAGCAACAATTTAAAGAAAACCAAGCTAGGCTCTGATACCACTGATGGGTTTTAGCCATAAGAACTTTCCTATGTGCGCATGCAAAACCCTAATGCTCGGATCTAGGCTTTCTAATAAACATGCTTTGAATCCAAGTCTTCTAATGACTAATTAGGTTAAATAACAACATTAAAACAGATCTAGAATCATACCTTTGAGTTCCTTGTTGATCTTGAGGTCTTGGAGCTTCTAGAGTCACAAATGTCACTCCTCTAATGGCTTACAAACACCAAAGCAAGGAGGATGATTTGGGAGAGAGGAGAGGGGAGGAATTTCGACCAGAGGTTCCTTACTTTAGGTCAAGTGTCGAATTCCATCAGCCATAGGGTCTATTTATACTTGTAGACTCCTTAAGGATTACAGATAAGTCCCTATCAGATAATCTTCTCTTAAGACTATCCAAATCCATTCCTAGATAACTCATATGGACGATTTTAGCTATCCTAAATCTCTTAGAATTCGTCCATACCATATCCAAATGGATTTACAGTCTAAAGTTTAACTATCAAACAATTGACAGTTTATACCCCTTTATTTAATCAATCTCTTTAAGTCACCAAATTAATTCTAATTAATTCTATGACATATATTAATCAAATAACCATATATTATTCTTTATAATATTTACTCTCTCTCAATAAATCATCTTATCAAGTTGCTATGGTGAAGGCAACCCAAAAGGACCATGCACAACCGGGTCAAGTACTTGCCCAATATAGTTGCAGCCTTAGACACTATTCCAACAGAAGTTTCTTTGGAAGTCGCTGGGAGCGACTAAGAGATTGTGCTAGTTGTAGTGACCGATGGGTATCCGGTAACCCGGTTATCGGCAGAATCAGTGGGGACCAGGGTGGTCTCGGATCATTCGGAAGGCGGATGAGAAACAGCAGGACTTTAAGGCAGGGAAGCGATGATAGAGAAGCATGGTATGAGACAGCTAGTTGACCGAGGAGTGCTACGCCTCTCACATCAGGGTGGGATAATCTCAGAGGGAAGGGTTTGACCCTGTTGCTCAACTCTCGTTGGAGTCTAACCGTTACAGGGATGAATCTTTTACTCGAAGGATTATTTGATCCATACGTTGGGTTGGGTGCTCAGCACTAAGTTATAGTAGCAAGAAGTATTTGGTGTGTATCAGCAGTAGTGACCAGCACTAGGAGCGGCTGGAGTAATGGATATCGCGAAGGATATGTCCTTCACAGTGGTAGAAGAGGTGGATAGTTGTGGAACGTTGCCTTGGGAAGGCCAAAAAACGCACAAGGAAAAGGGGGAGAACCCCTAGGATGTCCAGCATAAGTACTCGGGGAGTACCGGAAGGATTGTCAGTCGAGTAAGTTGCATTCTCAGGATTGGCGGGATTAGAATTCCGAGTGACCGAGCGGAAGGTCAATGGAAGTGGTCGGCCGGAGTTATATTCATCAGGCAAGGGTGATGGAGCGGATTGCATGATAGTTGGCCGTAGCGGACTTCGAGGATGAAGTCTAGTTTAAGTGGGGGAGAGTTGTAACACCCAGAATATGAAAGGCCAAGAAAGGAAAGGAAAACCCTAAGTCAAAAGGGGGGGTCAACTCGTCGAGTCCAAGGAATGTCTCGGCGAGTCGAAGCGGACTCCGTGTTGCAGATTAAGTGACCGACTCGGCGAGTTGGCGAGTGAACTCGGCGAGTCTGGTCTGGGATGGGAAAGCCCTAATTTCGGGACTTGGTACCTTATTTAAGCATCTTATTACCTTCCCTAGGGTTCATTACAACATCTCTCATCCAGAATCCCAAAACCCTAGCCACCCAACTTCATTTTTGGAGCTTTTGGTTAAGATTAAGGTCCATTGGAGTGGATTTTGAAGGCTTGGAATAAAGGAGCAAGGAAGGAAGTGTAGATCCAACCTTCATATCGATTTGGCAACTGTTAGAAGGTAAAAAGTCTGGAACTTGAGCTTTCAATTGATAGATCCCATTTCTAGCTAGCTTTTGGTCACATTTGGATCATTTCCAAGGTTAATCCGAGTATTAAACCATTGAGGATGGTTTGGACAACAGATTTGGACTCTCTTGAGCTTTAGAAGCTCAAAGTTGTTGGCTTTATCCAGCTAAGGTCCCATTTAATGACCTAGGTTTTCTTTGAAGACTTGGATTAAGTATTTTAGCCTCATAACACCTTGCATGCACGTAAAGTTAGAAATTTTACGTGCAATGCTAGCATAAGGAGTCCAGATCTATGAGTTGGAGGTGTTGGGATGGACTGTAATCGACAAAATAGAGATGTCACAAGATGGACTCGGCGAGTCAGTTCATGGACTCGACGAGTCGGGCCGGAAACCCAAACCCTTCTGTTTATGAGTCGGATCAGTGAGTGGGGTTAGAGAAGGAGTCAGCCAGTCTGTGTCCATAATGGACATGAAGATCATGGTACTCAATGAGTTCAAGGAGGAACTCGGCGAGTCCAAGGCAATCTCCTTAGCTTATGAAGAGGGACTCGACGAGTTGTTCTACAACTCTGTGAGTCGGTTGAAGATGGTCCCGAATGTTTAGTTGAAGGAGAACCCGTCGATTTGTTGCTAGAGTCGACGAGCAGAGTCAAGGTTGTTTTGGGATTTGAGGAGCATGGACTTGACGAGTTGGTAGAACAACTCGGCGAGTCGAGTCAACTAGAAGTTGACTCTGACCTTTGACTTTGACCTTGACCAGATTTGACCTAGTTGACTTCGGGAGGACAGTTAGGCTAAGTGTTGTTATTGGTATTGGTAGCTCGGGGAGCTAGAGAAGCAGCGGTTCGGAGAGTTGTCGGATAGCAGCCAGAGGGTTATTAGCGGAGTTCAACAGTGCAGGTGAGTTTCCCTTTGTGTGAATGGGTCTACGGACACAATGTTGGGCCATGTAGTTATGAGTAGGAAGACCTGTGGGTTAGCCCTAGGCACTATTTGCTAGTATGATATTCAGGACCAAGGTCCAATGTCGGGCGGGTTCCCAAGGAATGGTTTGCATGATAAAGTATACTTGTTTTCTATGTGATACTTGTATGTGCCTGGTAGGGGGTGAGTGTGGGTGAGGTCCCATATCTCATTATTAGTAGAGTATGGATGGGGTTCCATATCTCATCAGTAGCCAAGCAGGGGCGAGGCCCAAGTTAGGAAAAGAGTGAGTGTGGGTTGGGCCCATATCTTACTATCAGCAGGAGTGTGGACGTGGTTCCATGAATCATCAGTAGCAGGATAGGGGCGGGGCACAAGACAGGCGAGGCCTTAGTACAGGAATGCAGTAGAGTAGTTATGGTTTATGTGTTATGCGATATGTTATATGTTTGTATATGTTTAGCGGGCGGGGCCCAGAGACAGGCGGGGCCTAAGAGAAACAGATATGTACACCGAGCGGGGTTCGAAGCCAGGCGGGGCCTATTGTAGTGGACGAGGCCCGAGGTAGTGGGCGAGGCCCAGTATTGGCAGTACGCAGTTATGTGTATGGTATGCGGTAGGTTAGGGAACTCACTAAGCTTCGTGCTTACAGTTTTCAGTTTTGGTTTCAAGTACTTCCAGTAGCGGAGGGAAGAGCTCGAGATGATTGCATGGCACACACCATAGTTAGTCAGCCTGGGATGTTTTACTCTGATAATAAGAACATGTTTTGAATTAACACTTTGATTTTATGTTAAGATTTATGTTATGGATTGACAATTGTGGTTTAAGTAACGTTTTAAAAACGAAGTTTTTAGTCGTGATTTTTGGGTCGTTACAATTTGAACTTTTTACCACCAAATGATGTTTGAGGGTGAGATACTTCTGGATCTATGTGGTCTTGGGCTTCCAAGATGATTTCCCTTCCTTATTATTCCTTCAAGAACACCAAAAATGCACTCTCAAACTCAAAATGTTCACATAAGGGATTGGGCTTTGCAAGGGACGATTTGGGAGATGGAGGTTGATGCGGGAAAAGGTCTTGAGAAGTTAATGATGTTTAAATAAGGCTCATATCTTAAAAATTAGGGTTTGGACATCCGTCACGTACGCCCGACATACTCATGGGTACGCCCAACGTACTCACCAAAATGCATTCTTTTCACTTAATAAACAAGGGACCAATTTTGCACTTAAATTTCATACTAAGGGTATAAATGAAAAATACTTGGATCAAGGTGTTATATAAACATGTCAAATTAGAAAAATAGTTATTGTTCCCAAGATCAACTTAACAAGAGAAAAAAAAATGAATGAAAATAAGATGAAAAAAAAAATTAATGTTCCCGAGTTTCATTAAAGAAAGAAAGTGGAGGAAATTGAATGATCACTTTCCTCTCAACTT
The DNA here is from genome assembly GCF_002870075.4 of Lactuca sativa. Taxonomy (NCBI): domain Eukaryota; kingdom Viridiplantae; phylum Streptophyta; class Magnoliopsida; order Asterales; family Asteraceae; genus Lactuca; species Lactuca sativa. The sequence continues at coordinate 109,321,324 of NC_056626.2, forward strand.
TTTTTTCGATTTGGAAGGATTTGGAAAAAAAAAACAAAATGATTTATTTTCCTTCTATTTTTCTTCAACTCGAAACATAAAAGAAAATTTTGTTTTACTTTTTTTTTTCTTTTCTCTTGTGAATTTCTTTTCTTTTTTTAATTCTTTTCCATCCGAACTAAAAATCGAAAATTTGATGGCTACCATGTCATTTATAAAGAAGTGTACATAAATGACATTTTTTTATTATCGTTTTAATATTTCACCAACTGGTTCATTATACCTGTCAGTCATCTCCGTTGTCAATTTTCTCTCTCCCTCCACATATACATATAAACACTTGTATCTATCCAAATTCAGTCAATAGCAGAGGTGCTTCCAAGAGGCTTCAGATCTTCAATCTGATGGATGCAGCTTTGCTTGAGGGAGAAAGTAGTAGTCGATGGGGAGTCGCAGGAGGCCGGAGAGCTTATAAAAGCCGATCAGATGCCATTGCTTACGGATCGCCGTATCAGAAGGCGGCTGCTCTTGTTGATCTCGTAAGCTTCTATTTATTATTTTACAACAAAATTTGCCTCTGGCACTTGCTCTGCATTCTGGCAATCCAATTTGAGTAGAACAGTATCCTCCATATGTTCCCCTCGTCAGCAATTGACATAAAAAAAAAAGAAAAAAAAAACAAGTGATTTTGACTTTTGTAGGCATATAAAGCCTTGTAGGCATATTAAGCCTTATCGATTGCCTGTTAGCAGGATGTATAACATTACTAATTCTGTAATTCAGTTATTCAATTTATGTTGTATATAAGTATGAGGAAACTATGGCGACCATCAATTATAAGCGATCACCAGTTTTTTTCTTCAATGCATTTATACAGAATGAAATTACAAAGTTATTTCAATTAAATTGGTCCTGATACCAAAACTACGTTGATGGCAATACCGTTGATCGCAATACCAATGATACACTGATCCTAATTGATACTTACCAAATCACCTTGATGCTGATTGGTACTTGCCAGATTACCTTGACGCTAATTTTGCTAACAAAAAGGAGGGAAAATGGCTATTAGCTTTATATAGATTTGACGTGTATGTAAAGTGTAGCGAAGATCTAGGTATCTCAATTCCTTCCAAAAAGTCACTAAGAGAATCTAGGGCAATAACCACAAGTTACCATTAAACTTATTCGTCTGATTTTTTGATAGAATAGGCATCTTTGGCATTATCTTTTTTCAACATGCCTTAAATCTACTATCTGTTAAGTTGATAACCGTTCTTTGCTATTTACAGGCTGAAGATGGAAGTGGTCTACCAGAGGAAATCCTTGAGTCACCGAACATTGAATCTTCTGCAAAGTACTACTTCATGTACATTCGCTTTGACATCCTATGGACCCTTAATTATTTTGCTCTCGTAGCTTTGAATTTCTTTGAGGTTAGTGCCACAAGGCCAATGACCACCTTCATAATGTCCTGTTTCTTTTTCTATAAACGACTTTCTGATCTTCTTAAGTTACTATCATATTTTTTTTTCTATCATGAGTATTAATTATTCTTATCACTTGAAACTCCGCAACAGAAACCATTATGGTGTACCAGTGTTTCCGAGGTTTCTTGCAGTGACAGGGAGTACTATTATCTTGGGGAGCTTCCATACTTGAATAATGCAGAATCTCTGGCATATGAGGTCTGAATTCTGTATATTCTGTTAAAATTAACGATTATGCAACAGAAATTAGTCATGCGAACTGAATAAGAGGATAAATAAGACTTTATGTATTACTGGTCTCTCTAGCTTGATGATAAGACCCCCAATTTATCATGCTCCGATCACACCTAAAAATGATAAAATTGTATATGCAGGTAATCTGAATTATTGACCTACTTTCTTATGCAGGGTGTGACCCTCATAATTCTTGTGGTGCATACTCTCTTTCCTATTTTATATGAAGGGGTTCAGCTCTACTGGAAAAGCCATGTTAATAAGCTGAAGGTATATTTCAAAATCTTGCACATGAAATTCACATATGAAGTTTGTTATTCTTTATAAACCAACTTAACTCTGATGTCTTGTGTTATGTGTTCAGATCATTTCACTGTTGATTCTGGTTGCTGATTTAATAGTCGATATCCTCTATCTCTCTCCAGTGGCCATCTATTCTCTTCCATTGAGGATTGCACCTTATATTCGGGTAGTTATCTTTATCTTGAACATCAGGTATGTCATGAAAACATTCAACCCCTCCAGTATGATAGAATACTGATGCATTTTCATCGTTGGTGTGTCTGATTTCCTTTTTGTTAACTTGATTTAGGGACTTACGAGACAGCCTTGTTATCTTATATGGAATGCTTGTCACATATCTCAATATTTTGGTATGTATTTTATTACATTATCATGAATTCATGACTACTTGTCTAATTTCCTCGATGCTAACTTTTACTTGGATTGTTATTTATTATTGCTGATGAATTATTTTATTTCTTGAATGCAGGCTTTATCACTTCTGTTTCTTCTGTTCTCGAGTTGGATAGCTTATGTCATCTTTGAAGACACCCAACAGGGAACTACAATCTTTGTGTCTTACTCTGCTACACTGTATCAGATGTTTGTTCTATTTACCACATCCAACAATCCAGATGTTTGGATTCCTGCCTACAAGTGAGTTACTAAATATAAGATTATATGATTCATTCTTTTACGAAACTATTGCCAAATGTCCCCAAGTTTATGGTATTTCAATAACGTGTTTGCCTCTTCTTTCCAGATCATCAAGATCGTCTTCTCTATTTTTCATTCTTTATGTGCTTATGGGTGTTTACTTTGTCACAAACTTGATTCTTGCTGTTGTATATGATAGTTTTAAATGCGAGGTACATATTTATTGAATCCTTTATATTTCTTTATTGCATACTACTGAAATTCCATCCAAGAATTGCAAGCTTGCATGCCTTCTTAATTGCAGCTGGTTAAACAAGTGACTGAGAAGGACCGAATGAGGACAAGAATATTAAAGAAAGCCTTTGATCTCATTGATGAAAAGGTGAGTATGAGTCATTACTCATTAATGTTGTGAAATCTCCTCCAAGACAATCTTGCCCTTCTCATGGATTTTCCTTCAAAATGAACAGGCTGTTGGCACTCTTGACAAGGAGCAATGTATCGATTTGTTTGAAGAACTTAATAAATACAGGTACAACCTTTGTATTCAGTTGTTGAAATGATTCACAGGTCTTTTGATATTAGTTCTTTGGGTCAAAAGTGCATTAATGCAACGTCTCACCACTATAAAGAACCTTTTATTCAGGACTCTGCCAAAAATATCCAAAGAAGACTTTGAGTTGATATTTGATGCATTGGATGACAGTCGTGATTTTAAGGTAATCTTTGGTCTATAGCCTATTGTTTGAATGGTTTATAGTCTTGGCTAGTTCTTTTTATTCTTTTTATTGTTTATGGCCCACAACCCATCTTCACTGTATATATACTTCAGTATTATCTGAATCCCAAGTTACAATAGCCTGTTAGGTTTTTTAATCAGTAGGTTTATATGGTTGGATTTTATTGGCTATTTAATGGGCTACTATATGTAATAGGCCCATGGATTTTATAACTGATAACTAAAATTAGGGTTAAATGGGAACCCTAATTCTACATGTCTATATAAACTGGTCAAGGTCTCAATATACCATATATAGTGAGATACCATCACCAGAGGGATGTTAAATGCACGTGAAATGATAATGAGGACAAAATGGTCATTTTACATGCATTTAACATCCCTCTGTTGACAGTGTCCGACTCATGGACTTAATATGTTGTGAAATAGAGAAATAGGGACCAAAAAGGAAAACATGATTCCTTTTGGATCAAATCCGATAAAATCGCTATAGCAGAAGGAAGAAATGTGTAATTTATTCTTCATTTATTTCTTAACTGGTAATGATGGTTGATTGTCTCAGTTTTTTTATGATTTTTTACTTGCAGATTAATCCACAAGAATTCAATGATCTCTGCAATGCAATTGCCTTAAAATTTCAACAGGAGGATACGGTAAGTTGCTTATTCTGAAATTATAGCCTTATATTTTCATTTTTTCTTAATTCTGACATTGTACTTCTTAATTATTTCTTATTAATGCATTGTATTTTGAAAAATCTATTTAGCAATGAGGTAACCGCTTAAAAAGGTGGCAGGTTAGATTTTTCAAAGTACAATGCTATAATAAGAAATAGTTTAAAAGTGTAATGATGTAATAAGGAGAAATGGAAGTACAATGGTATTATAAAGATGGAAAAGCACATTGCTATATCTTTGCATGTAGCCTTTTTTTATATGGAATAGCAGAAGATGTATCTAACTCAGCTATCTTTATGTTATGGCTTTCATTTTGCAGGAACCTTGGCTAAAGAAGTTCCCCTTCTATAATTCCTCCTTATCTGAAAGGCTGAAAGACTTTGTAAAAAGTCCAAATTTTGGATATTTAGTTGCTTTTATTCTCCTCGTGAATCTAGTTGCTGTTATTACTGAAACAACGGTATGATCTAAATTCTTGACAAATAGATATATAACATAATAGCAACGTACTTTAATTGCAAAAAAAAAGTATTTGATAACATGGCAAGTATTATATTGCTATAATTGGGTAGATCTCTCAAAGAACAAAGTTGTCAGAGAGAGAAATAAAAGTAGGATTCTATGATAAAGAAATCAATTAAAATACGTTGCTATTTCTTGCTATTAACCCTATTCTTAATGCAGTTGTTGAATCAGTTGCTTAACTGATCCTTTTAATTTGAACTCTTTCTTTGACAGCTTGATATACAAAACAACTCTGGTCAGGAGTTCTGGCAGAAGGTGGAGTTTGTATTTGGTAAAGAACTCCTTATGACTACTATTACCTTATATAAACTGAAATAACAGTTTTAGTTTTAAGTAAAATTAAAAAGTATTTGATTTTTATTATTGAATTTCATTCCATTTCTGCCAACCAAACGTGTGATAGATTACAATTCATATTCCATTTCCCTCGGATTTCAATTCCTTTGATAGATTCCGTTCATTCTAGTCTGAGTTGATATCAACTTCCTTATCTTTGAGTGACCATTTTATCCTTCCATTTGCAACTTCCTTTAATCCTTTCTAGTCTGAGTTGATATCAAATTGGATATTTTTCGAAGTATTAATGCCCTAATAAGGAAGAAAAAAAGATCACAAGTACAATGCTTTAATATGAAAAAAAAAATTGTAACTACAGTGTTGTAATAGGAAGAAATGGAAGTAGGATGCTATAATTCACAAATAAATTAAAGTACATTGATGTTTGTTGCACTTAACAGCAAATTGATGACTTGTTTTGCCTGCAGGGTGGCTATATGTAGTTGAGATGGCTTTGAAAGTTTATACATATGGATTTGAAAACTACTGGAAGGATAGTCAAAACCGATTTGACTTCATTGTCACATGGGTCATAGGTACATTTAACCTTTTATATAATGTCCATGCCTGTATCTCTTCAAAATATGTTCTTTGGTGCTTAAATTCATAACATTGTGTATATGATGTGTTTAATTTCCTTAATTTGATCATTGTATTCCATTCATGAACTCTTGCAGTTATTGGAGAAACAGCAACATTCGTATCTCCAAAGGAGTTCACATTTATTTCAAATGGGGAGTGGTAAGTCTGTAAATTATCTTTACAATTACTATATAAATATTTATACGAATCAAGCTTTCAAAAATCAATATATTTAATTATTTATTATTTGCAGGATTCGTTATCTTCTGATTGCAAGAATGTTGAGATTGATTAGGCTGTTGATGCATGTAAAAAGATACCGGGCCTTTATTGCTACATTTTTAACCCTGATACCAAGTTTGATGCCATACCTGGGTACTGTCTTTTGTGTCATGTGCATTTACTGTACAGTTGGTATACAGGTACTTCAAATTTAATCTTTATACTGCAATGTATTTATTATTTAAGTAGGGCTAAATGCAAGAAATAGCAGTGTACTTTCATTTATTTGTGTATTGTTGCTTCCTACTTTCTTTTTTCTACTACAACATTATACTTTGCACTTCACTTTCAAAAATCTACCCAATTATAACACTCTGCTTTCAATTTCTTTTATACACTTTGAAATATCTTCTACCCAATTAAAGCAGTAGATATTCCTTTGTATTTCAGTGACATTGCTATTATTGGGTAGATATTTTGAAGTGGAAAGCTGTAATAGGAAGGAATGAAAGTCGGATGCTATACATTTCTATTTCTTGCACTTAATCCATATAATTAGTTGAATAAATATATCTGTAATCATTGCAACTTACTTTTTTCCTTATGTTGTCTAGATATTCGGTGGATTAGTCAATGCTGGGAACCCAGATTTACCAAGTACAGATCTTGCTGATAATGAGTATCCTACATGAATCATTTGCTACAATGCTTTATTTATTATTCACTATCACTAACCACTTTTCAGCTAATCGCATATTATACCTACAAACAAATATGTTATCTTAGATTATTAGATCAAGAAGAATATAAAATAGCATTTCACCGGGTCAGCGGTTTTCGCCTAAACACAAAATCAATTTGTTATTTAATTTCCCTTGACTTAATCAGTTACTTGTTATTTAATTTTAATGACTACCCGAATGGTATGGTGAGTCTCTTCAATTTGCTTGTGCTGGGAAATTGGCAAGCTTGGATGCAGGTATTATGATCATTTCATGATACTACTTGTTTTACAATTATTATGTGGAAATAGACATACTCATGCGTCTGTCAAATAATCATCAAAATTCATGATGTGATATATTAAGTTAAACGTTTGTTATAGGCCAAATGCAAGAAATAGCAACGCACTTTCATTTATTTCTTAATTATAGCATCCTACTTGTATTTCTTTCTATCATAACAATGTCTTCTTATTTAGGCATTGTACTTTAAAATTTCAACCCAATATAGCATTGTACTTTCAGTTTGTTTTAGGTTAGGACATTATTATATTTTGAAAAATCTACTCTCAGCTATAGGATAGCAGTGAAAATAGATTTGTATTTAGATAACTTTTCAATAATTGAATGGATTTTTTTTTCAAAGTACAATGTTATAATAGGAAGAAATTAGAGAATGGTGATATAGTAAACATATCAATGGAAGTACCTTCCTATTTTTTTGTATTCATTAACCCTTTTATAGATGGCTATGGTTGATTCAAGTTTTTATTGAACTATTTTCAGAGTTATGTAATATTGACGGGAACTGCTTGGACCTATGTGTACTTCATCAGCTACTATCTAATAACTATTCTGCTCCTCCTCAACTTGGTGAGTCTTCTACTGATTAGTATTCAAATCCTTATTATCATTATTATCAAATGTCAAACTTAATATATCCACCATAAGCTTATTCTTTTTGAACCATTGATTGAAATATCGATGTACCTCCATATATTTGTTTTCATATTCAATAATATTATGCTCAAGTTTAAAATATTTTGATTGAACTCATGTAAAATTCTGAATTATTTGCAGATCGTCGCATTTGTGTTGGAGGCATTCTTTGCTGAGTTAGAACTGGAGTGTCCTGAGGATGAAGAAGAAGAAGCTGGGAAGGTTAGTAAAATTTAATCAAATTCTATCCTATGTTACCCTAAAAATTTCTTCTTCTGAAAAAATGAGGGAAATTTTGTAAAAAGCACTGACTTTGTCTATTAAGCTGTTCTTTTTTGCAATAAAACACCCATGTATGGCATGACAAGGAAATGGAATGAGTCATTACTCATTACATCCATGGTCATGTTTGGCTGGTTTGTAGGAATGGACTGGAATGAAATTTAATATGATTTTTTTTATTCTATACATATAGTTTTAAGTCTTTTCTAAAAATTATTTTAATTACAATCCATAAAACTCTCATTTACAAAAACCAACACTTAAGTATTATAGAAGCTCATTAAACCACAGTCAATTTATAATAAAAATAATATTTTTTTTCATTATATAAAAAAAGAAATTCTAGGTTCAGTTGAAATAATAATTAAAAAAAAAAGTCTTTATTTGCGTCATTAAACATTACATAAATAATTATATGTTATACAGCAATATTCCATTCCAACACACAAAGAAATGAAGATTAATTAAATGGAAGGGATTTGTATTTTACATGATTTGGTGAATTAATTTTTACATGTAAATCCATGCAGGAAACCGGAGGAAGGGGACGCCGTAACTTGGGGTAAGTAAATGCAAGAAATACAAAATATTTTCATTTAATTGTGTATTATATGTATAGCATCTTACTTTTATTTGTTTCTATTATTTATAGCATACATTACAATTACGATAAGTAGATTAGCATATGTTAGTAATTTGTGATAAAATAAAATGTAAATCTGTGTGTGACTGACAGCACAAAGACACGGAGTCAGAGGGTTGAAATGCTACTTCACCACATGCTGAGCGCGGAGCTCCATGAAGGATTACCGACTTCGGATCCATAAGTGTGTCAGGTAATTTACACATTTCTCCCTTTCCTCGCTTCCACTTCCCCTTTTCCCTTGAGAGTTCAACTTCCATATATATAAATAAGCAAGCATATCTTCTATCTTCTATATGTATATATCTAGAAAATAAATATACTAGATATTCATGTTATTTGTGATATTTGATTACAGTTACAGATGGATGGAGATGACAGGAAGTTAGGATTTTCTTATATATATTTCTACTTGAGAGTTGTGACAGGTTGTACTAGTGTGTATAATTATATTATATGAATGAACATATCCAATTACTTCGTGAAGTCAACAGCATCAGCATTCAGCAGACGCCCATCAGGATAGATGATTAATTATTTTTGGTTAAATTCATAGTATTTGACTATTAATACGTGGATTCACTTTTAGTAAACTTGTAAAAATAAGCAAAATCCCCTGTCACTTGTTGTATTTATTATAGTCAGTCACCGTGTTTTAGCTAATAACTATATCTATTTTTATCTACAGAAAATTTTATGTTTTTTATACTTGCGCCATCAAAGTTGTTTTTGGTTTCTTTATATATTTTTTTCAATCTATGCTTAGGGTGTAATCGAGCCTAGTCAATCGCATCGCCAAGCTCTCGAGCTCGATGACACTTTCGAGCACGGCTAAACTTGACTGGATTAACTACTAAGAAAATAAAACTACATTAAAAATTACAATAGAAATGTGATTAAGCTCGTGAGCTTGATTTGACTCAGCTCTATAATATATAAATATGAATAAAAAAAGGTAAATGTGTAAATATAACAATGTTCGATTAAGCTCACGAGTAAAGTATTTCAATGCTCAAGCCCAACTTGATAATGCACTCGAGTATCTCAAGCTCGACTTGACTTGAGCCAAGTCGGTCTCAAGTATCTCATGAGTTGGTTCGACTCAGTTGGTGCAATAAAACAAAACAAAGTGGATTTTATACAGAAATATGTAACCAAGATTCATTTTAGGACCAAAAGAAGCAAGCAATGACTATGTTTCACACCCGCAGCTTGGTTTGGATAAATTGGGAAAATGTTAAATATTGTTGTATAAGTTGGTAAACAAAATAAAACAACAGTATTTTGTTGCATGGATTGGTAACAAAAAAAAGGTGAAACGTTGCTGCTACGCATTGCAATGTATTTATGGAATCAAACATATTTTGGTCAACGTGGGTGGTTCCATATTTCATCTAAAATATCCGTTTCCGTTGTTGCATAAAATAGGAAAAACTGTTGAATTTTTGCATAAAGGCATGCATATTTAAGCAGATTTTAACATAGATATTGGAATGGCACCAAGTAGTACTTGTTGCACGATTATAAAATTGTGAGCATCTTGTTTTTGACATACTCCTTGGCTTGCGTAAACGAGCATCCTTATGTTCAACTTTGGGCAAATACTTTTATGACAAATCCTATATTAGTTTCTTGAGTTGGTCCAAATTTATTTAGACAGAACATGAAATGATATATAATATAATATACGAGAGACAGCGGCCATGATTGTTGATTGGTCATTGGAATTAGGAAGCAAGCAAAGAAGCAAAGGAGTAGTAGTTATTGGGTTAAAAAACAGGAGATTTGAGGAGACATATTTACTGTGTCATCATCTAGTAGTAGGGTTTAGAGATTAGCAGCGATATAAGTAAGTGTGATCTAAAAACGTAAAAAGTTATTTATATGAGATGACATCTCATTCCGAAAAGAGCAGGCAGCTAATATAATAATATTGTTTCCCCTGGAACTGGAAGGAGCATTAAAGAGGAGGTAGTGGTAGGTACTGGTCACAACCGGTGGCCCCATATCTAGTGAAATTTGAAACAAGACCATTCAACATTTTACCAACCGCTGCCTTGAACGACTTTGATCCTCCTTCGCCTATCAAACCACCCCCACCCCCACCCACCGGAACACCTTCCATATACCCTCTGCATGCCGACAAGATGGCATGTGCACGCGTACGGAAATGACCCGCAACAAGCTCCTCAAAGTGCTGCAAAAATATCAAAATACTTAACTTATTACATTCATAGAAATACCAATACCTACCATCAACCAACTAACAAATCGTAGGTACATAATATATGTGCATATCAGAGAATAGAATACCTTTGGGGGTCTCCTGAGTGTATACATCATTGTTTTCAATGATAAAATGAAGATTTCTTCATTATAGGTCCTGGATTTCTTCTCTCCTTCAGCTCCGGTATACATGTTATCATACCCAGGCTCATTGAAAAACGGGTTTGCATTCAGAATGAGTGCTTGTATAGACACCAACACCTGCAGCATCGTTGACTTTTTTGGCATCCACTTCTCGTTCCCTTTCCCAGTCCACGTGTTCAAAAGGCTCAGACACACTTTCCCACAATCATACAGGTTTGGATTCAGCCGCAGCCCACCAGAGTAGTAATAAACCATCTGTCAAACTCAAAACCATTACTTACTTAGGGGAGGGGTATTTTCGTCTTTTTATTTGCACCGGACAACAAATGTACCTACCGGGGGTATGTCTGGATAGTTGGGAGGAAAATGAACATCAAAGACAAAGAGACCATCATGGTAGGGTGTGCCTGCGGGTCCTATCATCACAGCCCTTAAAAGGTCCATCCTTGTTTCATATGCCCGAACAAATATACTATCTATATTTAAAAAAAAAAAAAACAATCTATACATTATTTACTTATAACCAATGACCTTTTATACATATAATAAAACATCACTATTTACAACTATAATAAAACCACAACATTGACTCACCAGGTAAGTCTTTCTCTAGTATTTTCCATTCGTCCTGGATTTTCTTTGTCCAACTCTTGGGAGGCTACCACAAGGATCAACATCATTTCAAAAAAAATAAAAATAATTAATCCAAGTGAAGTGACAAACAATTCAACATGATAGAAAGATGTGTATTCTGAAACTTGCTACCAGCCTTTCAATTTTAAAAATACAGAAAAGTATGATAACTTAGAAATTGTACATTTTAACTTTTTATTTTTAAACAATAGTAACACTTTATTATTTCCATTTCCATTATTATTAAAGTGTAAAGGATAAATGTAAAATTACACAACTTGGGTAATAAATTGCAATTGAATTGATGGAGATTGATTACCTGTTGCCCTTGAAAGCCAGCAGAGTTGAAGTGATGATCAGAATAATCATTAACAATGTCGAACAATTTAAATTCTTCAAACTTTTTCATGGATTCCACTTCCACCACCTCTTCCTTCTTCTCCACAGATCCTGAAACAGCTTCTTGAACAACAGTTGAACTGCTACTAGCAACATCCTTACCTTTGCTGATGCTAATTTCTTGTATTTTTTGAGGATCCATGGCGCCTGTATAGCTCGCGCCACCTGTCACACTTGTGCTAGGGACAGGATCCTTCAACCAGGAGAAAGATGCTTCCACGCCAGGTGGCAAATCAACATTATCAAATTGAGCTTGCATGCTCAAATAATGATCTTCTTCTTCCTCTTCTATGTTTTCAAACATATAATCCCCATCATCATCATAATCAAAGGCATCATCTTCTTCTTCTTCTTCTTCTTCATCAACCATGTCATCTCCCTCATTGTCATCATCATGGTATGATGTATCTGAATTGATGTTTCCTGAGCTTAGTGATACAGATGATCCACCTTCACTAGTAGGATTCAAGACTTCCTGTTAAAGAATAACAAAGTTTTATCCAGAATTTCCGAAATAACACATTTGAAACCCTTTTTTGTATATTACAGCATCATACTTTCACATCTTTCTGTTTATATTGTATTTTCTATTTTGTTTCTTGTTTCATGTTATTTGTTAAGGTGTTGTATTTTGAAAAATCTACCCATATTAATGAAAACTGCTTTGTATACTTTGATGACATTGCTAGAATTGGTTAGATTCTCAAAGTATAGTGTTGTAATAGGAATAAATGGATGTAGGATGTTATTGTAAGCAAAATTAATGAAATAAAGTGGTGTACTTCAATTTATCTTAGTTTGAACAAAAGAATATCACTGTGATGATCAATAAAAGTATCAAATCCTTATGGTTACACTACAATTTACTCACAAAAGTAAACTGCAAAGAAACTGTAATAATAATTAGATATAGGCTTATACTGAACAGATAGTGATGTATTACTTCCAACCTCTATGATCTATGATGTTTAAAAGCTTAAAACATTCATCGCCAATCTCTATGTTTCTTTATCATCTTACCTTGCTCACTACATAAAGCCCCAATGTATTACTACCAAAAGTTTCACCTTGTTCACATAATGCAATAGTAGTGCTCAACAACTAAATGCCAAAGAAATAGGCTGATTTTCCCTAAGACTAATCTCTATAGAGTCAAAACAGATGTCTCATACCTGTATTAAAAGGTATGATTTGACATTATACCCAAAGAAACCACGATCTTTTCTCTCTCTTTAATGGGTCTTCATTGTAGCAATTCAAAATAGAAAAGGGGAATAACGAACCAAAAGCAAATCAAAATAGATCAAAATCTCAAAACTTTTTTCACAGATCCTAGTTACAGTTGGAAACAGATTCTATTCTCACATGAACATATTTGCATAAAATTTAAATTAAAAAATAATAATTGTCCCCTCATGTTCATGATCCACCCCACACACACAAAATAGAAAGAAACCTAAGCCAACGATTAGCTTGTAAGCGAGATGAATACAAAAAAAATTAAGGCAAACAAGATAAAATTCAACAAATCATGCAGATGAAACATGATCATCGAAGGGGAAAACTTAGCCACGAACAATTGGTGCATGAATAAAAAATATAATAGAAACTAAAATTTAATTTAACGGAAACAATACCTCATCATGTTTAACTTTCTTCAGAATAGAAACATCAGAATCCAAACCCTCGATTGCAACTTCCATCTCCGCACTTAGTGATCAAATCGAATCAAAACCCTAGAATATGTAAATACCAAAACCAAACAAAACAAAAAACAGGCCAATTTTACGCAAAATTGAATTAGATCATATCAAACTCCAATTCATGAGAGAAAGACAGAGAGAAAAACAGGGCAAAAGGATCAGAGACTTGTAGTTGGAGAGAGAAAGTAGAAGTGAAGTGTGTGTGTGCGCGCTCGATGGTTCTTCTATTCGCGCGTTCAAGGGGAAGACCGCTAACTTACGCAGGAAGTGAAAGGATGGTGAAATTGTTAAGTAATTACTCAACTCTGTATGCTCGGTTACCAACTTACCATAAATTAAAAAAAGATAACGACGTGTCGCTCACCCAGTTACGGAACACATAAAATAAGCGATATATGTTCGGAATATTTTACATAAAAATCGAATAGGTAGTTATAATTTTTTTTTTTGATATATCATTTAAGTTTATTCAAATAAATATTTGAATACGATGACAAACAATTTATCAATGGTATTGCTATACGTAATAATAAGTATCCAACAATTCTAATTGCATCTCTCCTAAATCTATAATTAGAAGTAGGGAATATGACTTGTTAAGGTAATTAACTTTTCGGAATGTTCATATCTGGGTAACTATTTTTTTTTTGTACACATCTAGGTAACAAACTTGTTGGAAGTGTTCACATATAACCATTATGACCTGCTATAGCAGGTTAAATCCTAGATGTGAACGCTTTCAACAAGTTCGTTACCTAGATGTGTATAAAAAAAATAGTTACCCAAATATGAACAAAACGAAAAGTAAAAATTAAATTAAACGAATGGTCCCTGTGGTTTGGGAGAATTTGTGTGTTTGGTCCCTAACTTTTTTCTTTTTAACTTGGATGGTCCATATTGTTTATTTTTGTTGCGCGTTTGGTCACTGTCTTTCTTAAAAAGACTATTATGCCCTTATTAATTTAATTATTAATTAATTTTCTTATTTATGTATTTATTTTTTACATATTTAAAAAAATTAATAGACCCCACATATTTGTATCTCTCCTCGGATGAACCCTACTGTTTATTTTTTAATTAATTTATTTTTTTAACTCGGATGGTTCGTACTGTATATTTTGTTACGGTTTTGGTCCCTGTCTTACCTAGAAAGACTATTTTTCCCTTATTAATTTATTTTTTAATTAATTTTCTTATTTATGTATTTATTTTTTAAATATTTAAAAAAATTAATATACCCCACATATGTGTATTTCCTCACCGTAAACTTGAAACCAGATTTGAGAACTTTAAATTGAGTCTTACCGGTCACCATCCCATCTCTCATCGTTCCCAACTTCTATTTCTTTTCCATCTTTAGTAATATCGACGTCTTCACCATCCTTCGTTTTTTGGTACTTCAACTCTGGCAAAGCAGCACCATAACCTACTGTTTCTTCATCTTTAGTAGGTTGTGGTGTTGATTCGACGGAGTTAAATGACCGAAAAAAGAAGGGATGATGAAGACGTCAATATCACTAAAGATGGAAAATAAATAAATGTTGAGAAGGAAGAGAGATGGGATGGTGAGGAGATACAGATATGTGGGGTCTATTAAATTTACTTAAATATAGAAAGCATAAGTACATAAACAAGAAAATTAATTAATAAGAGCACAATAGTCTTTTTAGGTAAGACAGAGACCAAGATCGTAACAAAATTAAACAGTAGAGACCATCCGAGTTAAAAAAAAAATAAATTAATTAAAAAATAAACAGTAGGGATCATCCGAGGAGAGATACAAATATGTGGGGTCTATTAAAATTTTAAATATGTAAAAAATAAATACATAAATAAGAAAATTAATTAAAAAATAAATTAATAAGGGCACAATAGTATTTTTAAGAAAGACAGAGACCAAACGTGCAACAAAAGTAAACAATAGAGACCATCCAAGTTTAAAAAAATAAGTTAGGGACAAAAAAACACAAATTCTCCCAAACCACAGGGACCATTCGTGTAATTTAATTTTTACTTTTCCTTTTGTTCATGTTTGGGTAACTATTTTTTTGTACACATCTAGGTAACGAACTTGTTGAAAGCATTCACATCTAGGATTTAACCTGCTATAGCAGGTCATAATGGTCATATGTGAACACTTCCAACAAGTTTGTTACCTATATGTGTACAAAAAAAAGATAGTTACCTAGATGTGAACATACCGAAAAGTTAATTACCTTAATAAGTCATATTCCCTTAGAAGTAAGCATATTAACCGTAAAACCGAATCATAACTAAATTAATTGATATAACTGAATCATTTTAACTGAACCATTACTAAAAGATATGGTACGGTTTTTAATTTTGATTAACCGAATACATATGGTTCGGTTATGGTTTTCATCTAAAATTGAACCACTATACATAAGGATAGTCTAAACGACAAAAATAACATATGGATAATCCGACCAAAAAATAACACAATGGTAGTCCAAACCAAAAAAATAACATAATGATAGTCCGAATAAGAAATAACATATGAATAGTCCAAACAAAAAATAACACAACAATAGTCGGAAAAATAACATATGAATAGTCTGAACTATAGGGGAAGCATTTACAGATCAAAACATTCAACATTATGCTAAATGGGAAACCTTTTATAGTTCTCGATTGTATGTTTATGTTCCGCATAATACACATAATGCATCATACAATTATAATACTCAAACTGTCAGTATATTCGATGATAAATAAAAAATAAACTTTGATTTATTAATATTATTCATATTATTGTTATTTATAATATTTTTTTAGTAATAACAATAATAAATCAAATATATTAAATAATATTAAAAAAAGAAAAAAACAATAAAAGACTAAATAGACTAAAGAAAAAAACAACTAAAAACAAAAAGTTAAAAGGGAGTGCAATTAGCAAGGATGCCTATGGAATTACTCTTTTTTTAAACATAAAGTGAAAATGTTAAATTGTTTTATCTATGTTTTTAAATAAGATTGTGATATTGATTTTAGAGATCCTACAAATCTTAACTATATTAAGATTATTATGAATCACTAATTAGAATCGTAAGATCTTATCTCGGTCTGATTATGTTTTTTAATCTTTATTCTAGTTAAGTATTTAGTAATTTAAACATTAGAACAATAGAAAGTTTATAATTTATGTCATAGCTTCATACATTCATCTCAAATTAGGTAGATGACCGTTTCACATAAATAAGTCTCTTTGTGAGTTATGCCTTTAGATGTATGGTCATAATCATCTTGTTTTTTTTTTTTTACTAAATGTGTTTTCTTCCTGATTGTTGTGGTTTGCATCTACAATATCTATGTTTAAAATGTTAAAGTTGATTCTACTATCGATGCCTCGATTAACATCAAGCTATAACGGATATTGCAAAAATAGAACTTTACAAGCAAATTTAACGGCTAAATTATTTTAATAGAATCTTTTGATCTCGGTATGATCTTATGATCATGATCTTGTAATGGGAGAAAAGCATCTAGAAATACATGTGTGAGTGAGAGCGAAGTGTTGTCTTCAGGCAACGAAGTCGAGGACACTAAGAACGAAGCCATTAAAACCATAGCTTTGGGTATACCGTGAAGGTCCATTCGAGAAAGGAGACATACGGTCAAATATTTTCCATCACCAAACTACTTATTTGTTGATTGGAATGGGAGAACTAGAAACTTATCAAAGTCTTAAGGATATAAGATTCCATACATTGGAAGAAAGTAGGCAGGATAAGTTGTGCTCACTCGACAAGAACGAGAAATTGTCATTTGTTAAGTTACCAACAAAAAAACACTACAAAACAAGTGAGTATTTGGGTCAAAGAAGAAATTGATAGGAGCAAGATATATAAGGCCAACATGGTGGTGAAAGGTTTCCAAAAGAAGGTGGGAGTTGAAAATGCTCAAACATAACAATTTTTTTCCTAACCGCATGACCCAACTTCTAGAGAAAACCACATAAACTGGAGACTCTCAGTATTATAACCACAAACCATCCTCGTCATTATACTTCCCGAAATCGAGAACCCACCAGGCTGTTCTCAGAAACCTTACCCTAAGACTGATGATCATCCGTTCGTCGAACCTACCCCTAATCCCTGACTAGGGACACCACCAAAACGTGCTAAAAAGATACTTAAAACATTCCAATCGTGAATTCCGCCCAAAAACTTTAAATATACTCATGACTTCCTGACAAGTCATCACCAACCCACTGTCCCACAGGCATAAGAATGGTCAATCCAAGAATTCGCACATTGCATCGAAATCCCTCATCAGCTTAGGTGTACCTCCATGACTCCACCTGACAAATCACTTGAGATTTTAGAACCAACTCCTCATACTGGAAACCAAACTCCTAATAGACAACCCACAAGAAGATGGGGTCAACCATAGCAACCATTCATTAAGCGACTTCTAGTGCACAAATAATATACCATTCTAAATAAATTTTCTTGACCACATGATCCAAACCAGCTGGCCAACGAGTCTCCCGACTCCCAAGAACAACGCATTGCATCTAACCATGCCAATAAGACTAACGATCTGAGACCTAAGAGTCTAAACCAAATGACTACCGGGTCTAAAGATACTCAACCATCAATCCATTGTCTTGTAGAAAACCCATTCACCATTCCTTTCGACGCTAACCAAACACAACCCAGACCATACTTTTTCACGTACAATTCCTTGCACATCATAGGGTGCTACCAGCACAAAGTCAGACGAAAAAATGGTCACAACCAACCAATTAATGGGATAGCCGGTTGTATTCTTGCTTCAACTCAAGGGCTACAAACCAATTAAGAACCGTACCAATGAATTCAGACGAAGTGTTCTCATGCTATCTTACTCACTTCATATACACCTCTTCATGACCATAATTGATGAGCTACCACAATATACATCCCCAAAGTAAAGCACATAACCATCTCTAGATCTACTGCATTCCTTCTTCCTCACAACCTTACCCAAAGGGTGAGGTACTAACAAATTTAACGAAATGACGAACCTCACTCGTTAACAGAAACATCCTCATGAACGATCGATACAAGATCCCACACCTAGATTGAAACCAAATAACTTCCACCAATTCGTAACTAGCTCGAGAAAACTCCTAAGGTGATCTAGAAATGCTGCCAAAACCTGAGCATGCTATGCACCAAAATTCCACACCACAATTGAGGGTAAACATACCCAGAAACCAAAGATAATATAAAACACACAGAACTTGACGGTAGGTTGATGCATCCATTGAACTTCAAGTGACACAACTTGAAATTTTCAAAGAACCTCCACTTCTGATGATGAACGAAGAGACCAACGATCAAGAATGCATTGACAACTAACCTAATAATCCAATTCGCTGCTTACACAATAACCATGTAAGACTAAACATACAAAACTCTGAAGCTGGGTTACCGGTCAATACTGCCCACCCTAGAACATGGATATCAATCTATATAGCGAGTCGAGGAATCCCTCGACACTCGATGCTCTACCTGGGCATCTAAAACGCCTCTTAATCTATTCAGCGACAGTCTGAAAGGAACCACTGGCTACAACAAGCTCCTTATCCAACATCTTCTTGTTGCGAAGACAAATCTTGCATTTATGAACACATACATCTAATGATAACTTGCTCTGCACCTTCGTCCTGACCAGATCCTGAAACGAAGTTTCGTGTACCCGAACCGCAAATCCTTGCGACCCATTCTACTAAAATCCTAAACTCAAACATAGCAATGATCCTTCAACCAAAATAGCCAGTTCTCCCCCACTTAGGGTTCGAATTACCACCAAATGACGTTGTAGACATACCAAATCTCAAATCGTTCTTCCAGTTAATGACCAAGTGAACACAATATTATCCCGGATCTCAGATGAAAACCTCGAAAACCTCCTAATCATAACCACCTCTAATATACAGAATCCCACGTAGACACACAAACAATAATTATGTCCACTTATGACACCAATTCTCCATCTAGAAACAAATGAACTACCACACACCTCGCCTAATTCCCAACACATAATCTATCACGGGCATTATCTATCGATATAAGAAGCCTTATTCTTTTTGTCAGGATACATTAGCGACAACATAAGTTGCTATTACTGATTCACTTCCCTTGATTCCTGAAACAATCAACTAGCACTTGAGCTAACTAATCCTAAGAAAGCAGACCCCTGATCTCATCTCAAAGCAACCACACCGCAAAAACCTTTTGTGCATTCTTATGTTGCCATACCTGTCGACAAGAAAACCACAATCTTCTAGACTCATGTCGGGACTACATCCTATCCCTGAAAATCGCATGACCATTCTCTCTTTCCTCCAATTGTGGAAAGCTATAATTATATAACCCCTGTCGATGATAGTGACATCTCGATCCATCTGCCAATCACTTAATCTCCGACTGCAATCCTCGAGCCATTCATCACACTTGCTTCCTTCTTAAGTCATGCAGCTCAACTGTCACTACTTGAGCAAGGCCCTCCAGACCTCGGAATCAACTACCTTCCACGTTTCTACACCATTGAAACCCAACATACATGGCCACTGAGGTCCGAACAATCATCTGACCCATCCTCAACCTGGACAATCATACCCGATAAACCGATAAAGGTGGAACTACACTGCAACGAATCATGGTGTCAAACCGTGCCACCTTCCTTAACCAGTTCCTTAGAATCCCCAAATTTTCCTCTAGTCGAGTATGAATCATGTGCTTCTAGTAGTACGGGCCCAATACTACCTTCCACACCTATCCATACTTTCCTCAAGAATCATCTCGGGTCCTCTAAGTAACCACTCATATCCGCATTTGTCATATCCATTCTTATACACCCGTTCTAAAGTAAATACCCATTGCTAAACAGCGTAGGCCAACCCACTACGACACATCCTAGGCTCTCCTAGGTTCCCGACCTCACCCGGTCATCAGCTGTTGAAGAACTCTCAATTATGTCAATTAACTACTTCATGAATACAATCACATGCATCAAAACTTAGATAATCCTTCGAGTGACAGACTCATCCCTACAACGGTTAGAATGAAACAAGAGTTGGGAAGTAGGGTCAAATCCGTCACTCTAATATTATTTAACATATACCACATGTGACTTAACATATTCACTTAATAGTTAACTCACATCATTATGAGTCCCATAAAGCACAAAGCAAGCAACATTCGTGTAGTAACACTCCAAGTCATAACCAAACAGAGGACATCTCAATCTCACTTCCTACCAAGAAAGATTTCAAATCTAGCATAACATCCAATTCCTCTTAGGCTACAAGGCATCACATATCAGGCCAATCCATCCACCAAACATTTCCACAACTGAGAGACGTGAAACGCGCTACAGATCTAACTAAACAACTCGAGAAGATCCAGACGATAAGCAACCCAGCCCACCCAGGCCAAAACCCTAAAAATGACCAATGTACTTGGGGCAACCACCACACTACTCCCTGTCATCAGTTGCATAAGGAACTCCCCCTAACATCCTCTAACTAGCTCACGAATACAATTACATATTGTGGACACCAGATAACAACGGCTGGACTCAAACAAGAGTTGTGTAATAGAGTTAAAACTTAACCTTCTAAAATTATCTAGTCTCAAGAATATGTAATAATCACTTACTAGTTAGCCGAGGTTAATGGAAACTCCTAAAAGCACAACGCAAGCAACATTCGAGCATCGAGTAATTGGAAAAACCATAACCTAAACATGTCATCCTATCGTTAACTGATCAGTACTAGCATGCAAGTCTACAAGCTCATACAGTAGGCATATAAAGGAATCTCTCCTAGCATTCTATCATACAAATACTGAGCAGATCCTTAGCTCTAACTAGCATGCGATTCACAAATTCACAAATCAAATCATATCATAAAACACGCATGGGTATTTTGGGAAAACTTACTTGAGCTCGGTCGATTGCATAAACCACACCCTTTTCTTTTATTAGAAAATCCCTTTTATAAAACAGTTCTTTTTGAAAAAATCTACCAAACCCTCACTTTGAGTTCAGACACACCTGAGAGTATGCCCAAATCCCTTGAACTAAGGCTCTGATACCAACTTGAAACGTCCCAAAATTCAAGACTAAAATTTTCGATTTTTAAATTAATAAAACCATTATCCAAGACAACATCATCAAAACCACAGTGAATCAAATTGTATCAATAACATCCAAATATATCCAAGACCGATGTGGTGTGCACACTGTAATTATCCTGGGCTCTTCCCCTTCGAACCAGAAGTACCTAAAACATAAACTGACAACCGTAAGCTCAAAGCTTAGTGAGTTCCCCAAAATACCACATACGATACATATCAAACATATAATGGGACCCTCCGACATCGATCCCCGCTCGGTAAACAGATATGTCAGTGATCAGGCCCAACCCAGTATACATATAAATGTGTAAACATATAAACACATAAACACATGCAATAATCACAAAGATAAATAGCATACAGAATAGTTATCGGGTCCGCCCTGGTAAGCATGTAAACATATAACATATGCAAGAGTCATGCAGACATCTAGCGTCCTAAACATAGCAAACCATGGGCAGACATAGGTGCCTCCGACCCGCAAAACACAGTGAAGAAACTCACCTCATAGTCTAAAAAATAGTTGCACTAATCACTACTCTAAAAGCTATCACTATCGATCACCTATACAATTAATAGGAACCTAAATCTCAAACTATAAATCAAAATTCCCTTAGGTCAAACTTAGTCATCCCTGGTCAAAGTTAAAGTCAAATTCAACGTTTAAGGTCCAAGAGTCAATATTTCTTCTCAGCGGAGTACGCCCTGTGAACCAAGAAAGTACGCCCAGCGTACTCTAACGTTGACCAAAAGCGGCGCGCTGACCGCGTACGCGTAACGTACCACCAGGTACGTCCAATGTATGCATCCCAGTCCCAAAACTCCATTAAGAGCTTATTTCATTAAGCCCTTACGTCGAAAACTCAGATCCAAGTCCAAAATGATATCCTAAATCATCAAGTTTCCAACTTTATGACTTTTCATGGCTATAAAGTGCTTAATGACCAAAACCCTAAGTTCTTAACCCAATAAGACATCATAACTCTTATATGGAAGGGATGTAAGGGCCAAGATCACATTTTTATGGTTCATAATAGTTCCATAATGGATAAAGTTTCCAACTTTATTCATTAGAATGGTCCCAACAAACAAGATCTAGTCTTTAAGTCTCAAAGGGACCCAAAAGTGCATCTTTTTCAACTTAATCCATTAAGTCCTAGTCTCCAACCTTCAGATCTAAATCAAAATGATGTTTAGATGGATAAAGTTTCCAACTTTATCCATAACAAGGTCACAAAATTTCAAGACCTAAACTTTATGCACTTAAAGTGACCCAAAGCTCATAACACCCAAAACTAGCTAGATCTAACAATTTCATCATCAATATTCAAACTTTGTACCTCTAGAAAAAAGTTCAAGGTTGGCAAAGTTTGGATCTACAAGCTCCACTACAACCAAGATTTCTTCAATGAGTTCCTTCTTATCTAAGGTGCACTAAGAACACTCTAAAGCACTTAAAAACACCTTCTTTTTCCTCACAAGTCTCAATCTAGGGTTAAGGTTACAAGGGAGGGTGTTAAAGAGGTGGAAGCTAGGAATGGAGTGAGTTTGGGGAAGTTAAGGAGCTTAAATAGGGCTCAAACCACGAAAATAGGGTTTAGGCACTGATCGTGTATGCCCAACGTACTCAATTTTCACCCAACGTACTCAGGCATACTCAATACGCCCATCATACTCAATTTACGCCCCGCATACACGGCTGACTCAAAAATCGTCCTAACTTTAAACAGTTGTAACTTCTTCATTCCAACTTCGTTTTCGACGTTTTTTATATCTACGGAAAGGTATTGAAGAGCTCTACAATATTATATAGATATATTAGACTAAAAACTTCTCGATCAAAAATCCATATTTCATGCAAGAACACGGCCTGTGACTTTTCCTTTCTACCCTTCGACCCAAAACACAATTCAAGGGTTAAATCTCTTAAATAACATTACCTCCTTCCACAAGGACTAAACTTTGCTCTCTTAAGGCCCAAAGACTTACACAATCGACTTCCGACCCATGGCCCAAAAATGGCAAGAAACAGGATGTTACATTTGATATATGTCTTTCACATATTAGCAACATACTATGAACACTATGTCTACCAAAATTCCTATGAACAAACTAATTCATAAGACAAGAAAAACTAACCTTTAAGATTGTTATTGTAAACAACCTTGAATCCTTCTTCAATCTTTTGGCACCAAGCACCACAAGCGTCGTGCCTCTGATGGTTCACACCCAGGACTAGCAACTAAGGATTATGGAGAGGGAGGAGGAGAATTTCGGCCATATATCTTCTAGGGTTAGGAGTACTGAATTTTTGAAGGGTAAGGCCCTTTATATAGTTGAGGTAGCTTAGAGCCAAAGCTAGGGTTTAAGGAGGAAACCCTAATCCTTTTGCTTGGTGACCATACAACTCACGAGCCTCTATCCAATAACCTTTGGACGAAAATTCTAGGCCCTTCCTAGAAGTTTTCGTCCAACCTCTTACAAGGAGGTTCTAGAGCCTTTTTCCTCAACTATCAATAAATTGTCAAACAGTCCATGCACTTTTAATTAATCAAATTAATCCCAAAATTAATTCTAATTAATTTCTGATTAATTATTAATTAAATATATTAAGTTCTAATTAATATATTATTCTCATAATATATTAACAAATTATATATATATATATATAAATTTATTAATCAAATAATAAATCATCTTCTCTCTCGAAAATAATGTTGTCCAATTGCTAGCTTGACGGCAACCTAAAATGACTGTGTTATCATCAATTACAATTTATACCAATTATAGTTATGGGCTTAGACACCTAATCCAACAAGATGATCATTCTAATTACATTAGCTTGATTCTTAACTGTGTATGACTATTAAATTGTAAGAACCAGAGATATACTGTAACGTCTATAGATTCGGGCTAGTTAACTTAGACACAATAAACGTTAAAAATGACGTTTTCATAGAAGATTATTTAGAGTAAATAATCTTAAACAAAGTTATAGTATATGTCACAAGGATTCCATACATATAAAGAACGCTAATATCCGACATATAACGAAGAAGTTATGATCCGTTGAAGTTTCGCGATTAAACCGACACGACTCCGCTATCATAAAAAGTACAATTTTAACAAAATATTTTTTAGCCTTATCAATCTAAACGAAAGTCCTAGTAGACATTAAACTGAGAACGTGCATATAGAGAACGTCCAAATCTGACTTCATTTGAGAAAGTTATAAATTTTCTAAGATTTAGCGTAGCAGTACACAACCCGAAAATTGAATTTTAGATCGATAAATTTTTAGCTAACACAACCTAAATGAGAATTGAAGATCTCATTAATAGGAGCTTAACAATATAAATACAGTCGAAAACAGACGTTGGATGACAAAGTTATGAATTTGTAACGGAGTTTAACTGTCTAAGTCTGTTAAAATATAACTTTAAAAATAAATTCAAAATTAGCCAACGTATTCTAAACGAAAGTTGTAGATCACAACGCTACCTATGTGTGGGTATAAATAACGTAAAAAACGGAGCTAGTATGCAAAAGTTATGGAATTTAGAAGATAATTAATGTTTGAGATTAACCAGCGAGTGACACGTGGCGAGATCTGGGCCACACCTTCTTCCCCACGACTTTGCACAAGATGGCGAATGATAGGTGATTTTATGCACCTATTTTGCATGTTTATTTCCGTCCTTTTATAACATTCTACTTCATAATTCTTGCATTTTGTTGATTATTAGGGCAATTTCATATCTCATCAAGAATGTCTGGTAGTTCACTATTTTTGATTCATTTTGCAGGCATTATGGAGCGTGGAGCTTGGATGCATGGAGCATGGAGCTTTGGAATATGAAGAGAAGATGAACCGTTCATTCCGTGGCAGAATACATGAAGACATAACCCGAGTCATTGTTGCATTGTCATCATAGCAAAGGATTACGTTTGAAACGCGGTTCTTGTCACATTGACACGTGTCGTGTTTGTCTTTTATCATATCATATTTGAGCAACATGACTCGTGGTGAAGCTAGACTGAAGATGGAGCCAACAATGAATATGTATTTGATTTTTAGCGAAAAGCATGGGTCACGCCAAAAACACATGGTCATGACAAATGGCCATGCTAAAAACACATGGGCAAAAGGCATGGCCATGCTAAAAACGCATGGCCTTATGGCAAGTCACGTGAGCTTTAATAAAAGTCAGGAGATATCACCATCTTACAAGAGAATGGTTTTTGGAGCTGTTTTGGGGGATCTTGGGTGATTTTGGGAGAATTCTTGGAGTTTTTGAGAGGAGCTAATCATTGCAAACACTTTGGATTTCATTTTTGTAAGGATTAATCATTCCAATTCCATATTTATTCTTGTTTGATTTGTTCTTAGCCATGTGTGGCTAAGAAACCCTAGTTTCTAGTTCTTGTTCAAAACATGTTGATTGCTTGACTTGAAGCATATGATTTGATGTTTGATTTGTGATTCTATTCTAGTGATTATGTTTTTGTTTAAACTAGAATCCTTGAATTTGATTTGTGTTTGATTGGACACTTTCATGAATTGAATTGTTGTGCAGTTAATTAACTTTTAGGGCACCTAATCGTTCTATTAAGTTGATAATTGGTAACAAGCAATAAGTTTTCTTATTGTAAAACATATATCACATGTTTTCACACTTCCGAGCGTATGAGAAGAAATGAACATTGTTGGGAAGCTTGTACAAAACTTAATGCAGATTTTCAATACAATCTAAGAGCGTGTTTATGTTGAATTAGTAAAGCTAGGTCTAGTCAAAGAGCGTGTTTTGGTTAGATAATTTGGCATGCGAGAGATATTAGAGCATGTTAATATCTTTCAGTACCAACTTAGAATAGCAATCATTAATTACATCAAGTCATAATCAAGTTGAAAAACAACATTGAGAACTAGAACTAGAAGCACTTTTACAATTTGTTTACAAATCTATTTCTTTTTGTGCATGCTTTTAAAGTAGATTGTTATTTAGTTATTTACTTTTGCAAACAAACCCCCTTTGTGACCAAAGTACCTTGTGCAAAAGGTATAGACTTTTGTCCCGTGTCTCTGTGGTTCGACCCTGCTTGCCTTGTACTACTTTTTAGTGCATTAAAGCAGTGTATCTGGAGTCTATTGTACCCCTATAATTTGTTGGGTTTGACACACCTAACAAATTGGCGCCGTTGTCGGGGACATGGTGTTACTAATTGTTTATGCCTAGATCTTTTCGTATAGGTACACCACTGCCAATTGACTCGGAGTTAGAGAAGACTGCAAAGAAGTTAAGGAAGCAAGCCAAGCTTCGTAAGAGGCAACCGGTTTTCGGTACTTCTTCATCATCCAATCCCCCGGTCATTAACATTTGGGAGGATATCCCCCTCTCAAGTGTGTCCGCATCCAAAACAGAAAGTCCATCACTTTCACCTCAACCATCCTCATCCAGAAATACCACCCCACCCTCTTCACATACTCATCACAACCCAAACACTACACCTACGGAAACTTCAACCACTACTCATACCATGAGAGATAACCATGGAGGGAATCCACATCCAAATCCACCACCCGAACAAACCCTTCGCCAATGAATGAGGCAAGACCTTGAATTGAAATCCGGCAGCCACAAACCTTGAATTGAAATCCGGTCTCATTCACTTACTCCCAACCTTTAGAGGCTTAGAAAATGAAGATCCCCACAAGTTCCTCACGGAGTTCCATGTTGTGTGTGTTGGCATGAAACCACACAATGTCACTGAAGACCAAATCAAGCTTAGGGCATTCCCCTTCGCAGTGCAAGACTCAGCAAAAGATTGGCTTTATGACCTTCCACCGGGGACGGTCAACACATGGGTAGATCTTGCACGCCTCTTCTTAGACAAATACTTCCCAGAAATGAAAGCGTCATCCCTAAGAAGAGAGATAATTGGGATCAAACAACACAAGAGAGAAGCCTTTCATACATATTGGGAGAGGTTCAAAAAGCTTTGTGCCCGTTGCCCAAAGCATGGTATTAGTGAGTATCAAATCCTTCAATACTTTATTGAAGGCATGACTCCTTGGGAAAGAAGACTTCTTAATGCTTCAAGTGGAGGATATTTGACTGACAAGACCCCAACGGAGATTCGGGATCTCATAAAAAACATGGCGGAGGATTCAAAGCATACTAGTCAAGATGAAGATTGGTACACAGATGCACCTCGAGGTGTAAAAGAGGTGCACACTCCTCAAATTGAAGCTCAACTATCCGAGTTGACTAAGGTAGTAATGATGCTTGCTAAGGACAAAGGTGTGCAATCCACACCCCGTCCCTGTGGCATTTGCACTTAAGTGGGACACCTGACTGATATGTGTCCTCAATTGCAAGAAGAAGAATATGAAGAAGCAAATGTTATAGGAGGCTATTCCGGGCATAATCAAAGAACTTATGATCAGCCTCGAGGCAATCAAGGGTGGAACAACAACCAAAACATGGGCTATCAACAAAGACCACCACCCCATTACCAAGCAAGACCTCTATTCCCACAATAAAATTACCAACCGAGGCAACTACAACCTCCCCCTCAACAAGCCGGATCCTCAAGTATGTCCTTAGAAGACATAGTCAAAAGCCTTGCCACCAGCACCCAAAGTTTTCAGCAAGAGACTAAGGCAAGCATCAAGAATCTTGAGCAACAAATGGCACAACTTGCTCAATCGGTGAGCAAAATGGAGAATCAAGGAAAGCTACCTCCTCAAACTGAAAAGAACCCAAAGCACAATGCTTGTGCAATTAGCTTGAGGAGTGGAAAGAAATATGATGGCCCGAAGATGTCCGAAGAAGAAGAAGAGGAGTTGGTGATAGAAGAACCACCAAAGAAGGATGAAAAGAAAGAAGAAATGGTGGAGGAAAAGAAGGTGGAAGAGAAAGAAGCAAAGATCACACCACCACCTTTTCCATCAAGATTGAGCAGCAACAAAAAAGAGAAAGAAGATAGTAAAATCATGGAAATGTTCCGGAAAGTTGAAGTCAACATCCCTCTCTTAGACGTGATCAAACAGGTACCTAGATATGCTAAGTTCCTTAAGGAACTTTGCACATCTAAAAAGAAGTTGCGAGGTAATGAGACAGTGAAAGTAAGTGAAAATGTTTCTGCAGTTTTGTAGAAAAGGATGCCCCCAAAGTGCAAGGATCCAGGTGTTTTCACCGTTCCTTGTAAATTGGGAAACTTGTATGTCCCCTGTGCTATGTTAGATTTAGGAGCTTCAATTAATGGTTTACCATATTCTGTTTATAAATCTATTGACATAGGCACTTTAACAAAAACAGGGGTGATCATCCAACTTGCAGAGCGTTCTATAGTACACCCAAAAGGTGTATTAGAGGTTGTTTTGGTGCAAGTTAATGAGCTTGTCTTTCCTGCAGATTTTTATGTGCTTGATATAGGAGATGATGACCATCCATCCTCGAGTTCCATACTTTTAGGTAGACCGTTCTTGAAAACAGCAAGAACAAAAATTGATGACTACAATGGTACATTGTCCATGGAATTCGATGGGGAGGTCATCAACTTCATTATCTATGAAGCAATGAGGTACCCAAGTGATGTTCATTGCATAAATTTTGTTGATATAATCCAACCTTTTACTGAAAAGTGTTTTGGGTTGACTAACCATGATTTGTTGGAGTTAGTTTTGAGCAGGAATTTTGATAACAATTCAGTTAAAGAGATTGCAGAAAATTTCAAGTTAGATGAAGAGTTGCTGGAAATTGTGGAGAGCATGGAAGAAAAGAAGAAAATGAGGTATGATAATAGCAATGTGAAATTGCCCATTTCTAACACAAAACTTCTTCCTTCCGTTGTGTAGGCACCTAAGCTAGAATTGCAGACTCTTCCAGATCATTTGAAGCATGCATACCTTGGGGAAGAGAAGACTTTGCCTGTCATTATCTCCAACAAGCTGTCCATTGCAGAAGAAGATGAGTTGGTGACTTTGTTGAAAAAGTATAAGAAAGCTATTGGGTGGACAATCGCTGACATAAAAGGGTTGAGCCCTTCCTTGTGCATGCATAAGATCCTCATGGAGGATGACTTCAAACCAAATCGAGAGGCATATAGAAGATTGAATCCACCCATGATGGAGGTGGTAAAGAAAGAAATCATGTAGCTTTTGGATGCAGGTATGATCTACCCTATCTCAGATAGTAAATGGGTGAGCCCCGTTCAGGTAGTCCTGAAAAAAGTCGGGGTCATAATTTTCAAGAATTCTGAGGGAGATTTGGTGCCAACCCGTGTGCAAAATGGGTGGAGGGTTTGTATTGACTATAGAAAGTTGAATGCCTCAACGAGAAAAGACCATTTCCCTTGCCATTTATTGACCAACTGCTAGATAGATTGGCGGGTAAATCTCATTACTGTTGCTTGGATGGTTTCACGAGTTTTCATCAAATTTTGGTAGCCCCGGAAGACTAAGAGAAAACCACCTTCACTTGTCCCTTTGGCACATTTGCCTATAGGCGTATGCCTTTTGGTCTATGCAATGCACCCACAACATTTCAGAGATGCATGGTGAGCATTTTTTCTGAATATGTTGAAAACATCATTGAAGTTTTCATGGATGACTTCACAGTCTATGGAAACTCCTTTGATGAATGTTTGAGCAATCTAACAAAATTTTTGCAAAGGTGCATTGACACAGATCTTGTGCTTAACTATGAAAAATGCCATTTCATGGTGGACAAAGGATTGATTCTAGGTCATATTGTGTCCCGAAAAGGCTTGGAAGTTGACAAAGCCAAGATAGATGTTATCAAAAGTCTTCCTTACCCGACAAATGTTCGGGAAGTTCGTTCGTTTCTTGGCCATGCAGGTTTCTATCAGCAGTTCATTAAAGATTTTTTAAAGATTACAGTGCCGATGTGTCAACTACTCCAAAAAGATGCCGAATTTGAGTTCACTCAGCCATGCAAGGATGCTTTTGATCGTTTGAAGGATTTACTCACCTCCGCCCCAATCATCAAACCACCTAATTGGGATCTCCCGTTTGAAATCATGTGTGACGCGATCAACGCAGCTGTAGGGGCGGTATTGGGTCAAAAGGTGGATCGAGCACACCATGTCATCTACTATGCATCAAAGACCCTTGATAGTGCACAAAGCAACTACACCACAACAGAAAAAGAGTTGCTTGCTATTGTTTTTGCACTAGAGAAGTTCCGAAAATACCTCCTTGGAGCTAAAGTGATCATATGCTCGGACCATGCAGCCATAAAGCACTTACTTACCAAGAAAGATTCGAAGTCGAGGTTAATACGGTGGATGCTACTTTTGCAAGAGTTCAATATTGAGATCAAAGATAAGAGCGGGAAAGAGAACCTAGTCGCTGATCATTTGAGCCGAATAGTTCCACCCGAAGATGCGACTCCCATCCATGACACATTCCCGGACGAGCACTTGTTTGCTATCCAAAAACCACCGTGGTATGTGGACATATGCAACTTCATGGTCACGAGAAAGTTCCCACCCGACCTCACGAGGTCACAGAGAGATAAAATCAAGAAAGATGCGAGAAGGTACATTTGGGATGAACCGTACCTTTGGAAACATTGTGCAGATCAGGTAATAAGAAGATGTGTTGAAGAACATGAGGTACAATCTATCCTCAACTTTTGTCATAGTTATGCTTGTGGAGGGCATTTTGGTCCTCAAAGAACTGCCAGGAAAATTTTAGACTGTGGATTTTATTGGCCTCGACTCTTTCATGACTCTTACACTTTTTGTAAAAGTTATGAGAGATGTCAAATGACTGGTTCTTTGAGTTCCCGAAACCAAATGCCCTGGACCCCCATCTTGGTTTGTGAAATATTTGATATATGGGGTATTGATTTTATGGGTCCTTTTCCTTCATCCTTTGGGAATTTATACATCCTTTTGGTTGTTTACTATGTTTCCAAATGGGTAGAGGCAAAGGAAACAAGAACTGATGATGCTAAAGTTGTTGTAGATTTTGTCAAGGCTAACATTTTATGTAGGTTTGGAACTCCAAAAGCCTTGATCAGTGACAGAGGCACACACTTTTGCAACAAAACTCTTGGATCAGTTCGCAAGAAGTATGGAGTCAAACACCGGGTGTCCACAGCTTATCACCCGCAAACAAATGGACAAGCTAAAGTGTCAAACAGAGAAATCAAGTCCATACTTGAGAAAACAGTGAACACAAACCGCAAAGATTGGAATTTGAGATTAGAAGATGCTCTTTGGGCATACCGAACTGCATATAAACCTCCAATTGGGATGTCACCTTATAGACTTGTGTTTGGCAAAGTCTGTCACCTCCCTGTTGAACTCGAGCACAAAGCTTTTTGGGCTGTCAAAAAGCTAAACATGAAGATGGATGAAGCGGGTGTTCATCGAAAGTTAGAGATCCAAGAGTTGGAGGAGATAAGAAATGAAGCATTCGAGAGTTCACACATCTACAAAGACAAGGCCAAAGCATTCCATGATAAGTACCTCTCCCGTAAGACCTTTAAGATTGGTCAAAAGGTATTACTATATGACTCTCGACTTAAATGGTTTTCTGGTAAGTTACGGTCCCGGTGGGTGGGACCGTTCATTGTTACTAATATATTTGATCATGGTGCAGTTGAGATTAAGAGTAACAAAATTGGAAAAGTATTTAAAGTTAATGGTCACAGGTTAAAGGTCTTCTATGAAGGTTTCCAAGAGAAAGACATGGAAGTTGACAACTTGGAACGCCCGGACTACCTTGAGTGAATCTAAAGGGCAAAGTCGAGCCAAAGACTTGAAAGAAGGGCGGCTACCGAGAGGCAACTCGGGAGTATTTCTTTCTATTTTTCTTAATTTTGATTTATTTCATCCGTGTCGCAATGTTTTTGCGTCTTTTCAAGGTTTACATACAAATAATTCTCCTATCTAATAGTCAAAGAGAATTTAGTTTTGAAAAAAAAAGAAAGAAAGGGTACAACGCCATATCTAGTACCCAAATCAAGAATTTCAAACGCTCAAATGAAGAAATCTCAACAAATTCCAAAAATGAAGATTGAAGAATCCAAGTTCAAAACGAAGTACAAATCAAAGTTCAATCAAATTAGAAGCCACTTCAAAGTTATATCTGGCGAAAGAAGAACTGTGTGATATGATACTTGTGGCTCTCGAAAAAGTGAAAGCATAGAGCTCGGGCTCCTACGGGGGTTGGCCCTTACTGCTTCGGCGAAAGCTGATTTGGTCGTGCGGGTTCTTAACGATGCGTCGATCCTGATTCTTACTTATCTAGTCTTTAGACATGAGATCCGGACTATGTTATTTTCGCTCATAAGGCTAATTAAGGTATGGAGTTTCAATAAAACAGGGGTTGGATTATTGGGTTACACCATTTCGAATCTTCCTCACTTTAGGAGTCTGTGATATGTGGAAGGAAGCAGGATGGTCGCCTAGGTATTAGTGATTGGAGCCCCATTGATGTAAAGTCTGATCGTATAAAAAAATACAAAAAAAAAAATTGTGTTTTGAATTTTTCTTTGGTTCATTTTTCTTAAGTATCTTTTTGTACATATGTCATTTTCTTTAGTTCTTTTTATTGCATTCATTCACTATTAATTCCCTTTAAGTCCTTTTAGTTCCTTCCGTTCTTTTGATCTTAGTTTCTTTCTAGTCGCCTATCGTCTTCTCTAGGTTGATTCTCAGTTTTGTTCTTTCTTGAGGACAAGAAAGGTCTAAGCTTGGGGAGGTTTGATAGGTGCATTTTATGCACCTATTTTGCATGTTTATTTCCGTCCTTTTATAACATTCTACTTCACAATTCTTGCATTTTTTTGATTATTAGGGAAATTGCATATTTCATCAAGAATGTCTGGTAGTTCACTATTTTTGATTTATTTTGCAGGCATTATGGAGCGTGGAGCTTGGATGCATGGAGCATGAAACTTGGAGCATGGAGCTTTGTAACATGAAGAGAAGATGAACCGGTCATTCCATGGCAGAATACATGTAGACATAACCCGAGTCATTGTTGCATTGTCATCATAGCAAAGGATTACGTTTGAAACACAGTTCTTGTGATCACATTGACACAGGTCGTGTTTGTCTTTTATCATCTCATACTTGAGCAACATGACTCGTGGTGAAGCTAGACTGAAGATGGAGCCAACAGTGAAGATGTATTTGATTTTTAGCGAAAAGCATGGGCCACGCCAAAAACACATGGTCATGACAAATGGCCATGCTAAAAACACATGGGCAAAAGGCAGGGCTGTAACGACCCAAAAATCATGACTAAAAATTTCTTTTAAACATTACTAAAAATAGATTTATAACAACGTATCATAAGTCAAACATAACTTTTGAGTATTAAATTCAAAACATAATATCATTATCAGAGTCAAACATTCCCAGGCTAACTGACTATGGTGTGTGCTCTGCAATCTTCCCGAGCTCCTCTTTTGAAAACCGAGTACCTGAAACCAAAACTGAAAACCGTAAGCACGAAGCTTAGTGAGCTCCCCCAATCTACCACATACCACACAAAAACATATAAAGCACATATTGGGCCTTGCCCACTGCATCAGACCGAAGTCCGGACTAACTGGGGCCTTGCCCCCTGCATCGGACCGAAGTCCGGAAACTGACTGGGACCTTGTCCCCTGCATCGGACCGAAGTCCGGACTAACTGGGACCTTGTCCCCTGCATCGGACCGAAGTCCGGACTAACTGGGGCCTTGCCCCCTGCATCGGACCGAAGTCCGGACTAACTGGGACCTTGTCCCCTGCATCGAACCGAAGTCCGGGCTAACTGGGGCCTTGCCCCCTGCATCGGACCGAAGTCCGGACTAACTGGGACCTTGTCCCCTGCATCGGACCGAAGTCCGGGCTAACTGGGGCCTTGCCCCCTGCATCGGACCGAAGTCCGGACTAACTGGGACCTTGTCCCCTGCATCGGACTGAAGTCCGGGCTAACTGAACAGAACATAACATAAACATATCAACTAGCATGAACACACGTATACTGCATACTACTTCGGGCCGTAGCCCGGAACACATAACACATAAATCCTGTCTGAGCCACGAAGGCATCAAACATACTAACTACTATATCAGATCAACATCCGAAAACTACTGCTAGCTAAACGGGCCGGCATTGTGGCCTTAGACCCATTCCTACTGGAAGGAGACTCACCTGAACTGCTGAGCCCTGCTGATAAACCTCTGGCTGCTACTCGACAATCCCCTGAACCGCTGCTCCTCTAGCTCTCCGAGCTATCAATATACATATAACACTTAATCTGACAGTCAACTAAGTCAACTCTGGTTAAAGTCAACCTTCCAGGTCAACCTTACTCGCCGAGTCTTCCTAAAGACTCGCCGAGTTCATAAGCTCAGGGTCTTTCTTATTCGCGACCCGACTCGCCGAGTCAGTCCATGACTCGCCGAGTCCAACTAGTTCCAAGTCCTGACCTGTCCAACTCGCTGAGTCACCACCCGACTCACTGATTCGAGTCTCAACTCAAATGGTTTAGGGTTTCGCGATCTGACTCGCCGAGTCCAAGAACAGACTCGCCGAGTCCTAGACAATCTTCAACCAACTCGTCGAGTTGTTCATCCAACTCGCCGAGTCCATGCCTAACTTCATCCGACTCGACGAGCTGTTCATCCTACTCGTCAAGTTCCTCCTCATCTTCAAGCTACTCGCCGAGTCCACTCGAAGGACTCGCCGAGTCTATCCAGTCCTCAATCCATGCAGTGGCTTTTCGAGCCAAACAGAGCTTCCAACTCATAGATCTATACTTCTAGGGCCTATTCCCCACGTAAAGTGGCAAACTTTACGTGTAGATTGAGAGGTCTATGCTCAAAACACACTAAACTAGGGTTTATGGCAAACATGCCTCTTCAACATACCAAGGGCTGATACTTTAGGGGATTCAAGACCAAAACCAACATGGATCTGAGGTAGCAACCTCAGATCTGAACCTCCAACTCGAATTGGTTACATATCATACCAATAATGACCAAAACTCACACATAAGAATAGATCTAGATGCAAAAGGGAGTCCAAGCAATAGCTTATTACCTCCAATTGGTCTGAAATGACTCCTTAATCCCAGATCTACAGTCCCTTCTTGCACCTCCAAGGTCTTTCTTCCTCCTCCAAGCTTTAGTGCACTCTTCAAGGCAAGATCTGGCTCAAAAACGGATATGGCGGCTAGGGTTTGGTGTTCTGAGGTAGAAAGGCAGTAAAGGAACCCTAGGAAAGAGAATGAGACGCTTAAATAGGCTCCAAGTCCCGGATTTAGGGTTTTCCTCGATCAGACCCAACTCGTCGAGTCTCCTTGGCCGACTCGCCGAGTCGGTCGCTTTCACCACAACCCGGATCCCGCTCGGACTCGCCGAGTCCCTCCATAGACTCGCCGAGTCTCCCCTAAACTTGAGGGTTTCTTTCTTTTCTTGGCTTTCCAAACTTTGGGGTGTTACAAGGGCCATGCTAAAAACGCATGGCCTTATGGCAAGTCACGTGAGCTTTAATAAAAGTCAGGAGATATCACCATCTTACAAGAGAACGGTTTTTGGAGCTGTTTTGGGGGATCTTGGGTGATTTTGGGAGAATTCTTGGAGTTTTTGAGAGGAGCTAATCATTGCAAACACTTTGGATTTCATTTTTGTAAGGATTAATCATTCCAATTCCATATTTATTCTTGTTTGATTTGTTCTTAGCCATGTGTGGCTAAGAAACCCTAGTTTCTAGTTCTTGTTCAAAACATGTTGATTGCTTGACTTGAAGCATATGATTTGATGTTTGATTTGTGATTCTATTCTAGTGATTATGTTTTTGTTTAAACTAGAATCCTTGAATTTGATTTGTGTTTGATTGGACACTTTCATGAATTGAATTGTTGTGCAGTTAATTAACTTTTAGGGCACCTAATCGTTCTATTAAGTTGATAATTGGTAACAAGCAATAAGTTTTCTTATTGTAAAACATATATCACATGTTTTCACACTTCCGAGCGTATGAGAAGAAATGAACATTGTTGGGAAGCTTGTACAAAACTTAATGCAGATTTTCAATACAATCTAAGAGCGTGTTTAGGTTGAATTAGTAAAGCTAGGTCTAGTCAAAGATCGTGTTTTGGTTAGATAATTTGGCAAGCGAGAGGTATAGAGTGTGTTAATATCTTTCAGTACCAACTTTGAATAGCAATCATGAATTACATCAAGTCATAATCAAGTTGAAAAACAACATTGAGAACTAGAACTAGAAGCACTTTTACAACTTGTTTACAAATCTATTTCATTTTGTGCACGCTTTTAAAGTAGATTGTTATTTAGTTATTTACTTTTGCAAACAAACCCCCTTTGTGACCAAAGTACCTTGTGCAAAAAGGTATAGACTTTTGTCCTGTGTCTTTGTGGTTCGACCCTGCTTGCCTTGTACTACTTTTTAGTGCATTAAAGCAGTGTCTCTGGAGTCTATTGCACCCCTATAATTTGTTGGGTTTGACACACCTACCAGGGACACGTGGCTTGAGTATTCCTAGAATAGCTCTTAGTATGCCCCGTGTACTGAGTACACCCAACGTAAGCGAATGCTGCCAGCCTATAAACATAGCTAATTTTTCCTCATTTCTCCACACCAATCTCATCCATTTCTCTCCCAAACACCCCCAAACCCTCAAGGCTTTTCCCTAGCACCTCCTAGGTGTTAGTAGTGAGTCCCGGAGCACTAGAAGGCTCCGAGAAGAAGAGCTTTCAGCTCAAAAGTTCTACCAACGCAGAGCCCGGTTCCTCGATAAACCCCCTTGTAAGTGAGTTATGCCTACCCTACTTTAAGTATAACTTATGATTAAGTTCATTATCGTTATTATGAACCTATAAACAAGATTTATCAGTGATTCCAAGCCGGTATACTAATTGATCTACTTACGTGGACGATGTCTAGGTTGTGATTTAGTGGGGTGCTTAAAGTGGGATTTGCAAATAGTATACTTCGTATACCAAACGGACCCTACCTCCGATATGATCCTACCTGGTTGTTCCTTACTTGATAGATCATGAAGTAGAATTTGAGTTAATGATTAATCTAGACTAATAGTTAGTCGCAATAAATATTAGACTAAAATTTAGTGATAGTAATATTAGGTCTCGTCCACGGAAAAGATAATTGTTAGAAGCGAAGCGTTGTCCGAATTTTGAGTCGTCACTTTAACAAATGAGTGCATAGTTACTTCCATATTACACATAGATACAAAGTATTTAATATTAATACATGTTATATGTGCTTATTATCTATGTTCCTGATATCTTTGCTAGATGAACGATTTACACATGTTTTACTTGATTTAAACTGTATATGTATTTTTATAAATATATTAGGTAAAGATGGGTAGATGAAAGATGATATGGATGATGACAGAAGAAAGATGATATAGATGATGAGAGGTGAAAGATGGTGAGAAGCCTTGACTTAAATGATGATCCAGTCATCTAGCAGAGTATAGATGACATACATGGACTATTCTAGACAGTCCAGTGGAATGCTAGCAGGCTCGCAACCTGTAGGTGTTTGTGAATGATGTGTTTACCAGTGTACTCTAAAAACCCTGGCAGCTATGGGACTTAGTGCCTTATAAATGAATGTTGGCAGCTATGGATTTAGTGCCCTATAGATGAACATTGGTAGCTATGGACTTAGTTCCTAATAGATAACATCGACAACTAT
Source organism: Lactuca sativa (assembly GCF_002870075.4). NCBI lineage: Eukaryota > Viridiplantae > Streptophyta > Magnoliopsida > Asterales > Asteraceae > Lactuca > Lactuca sativa. The sequence continues at coordinate 109,359,614 of NC_056626.2, forward strand.
GGACTTAGTGTCTGTTAGATTAACCTTGAAAGCGATGGACTTCATGCCTATTCCTTAGGAATAAGTATTGAAGAATAGATGATTCTTAGGGTAGATCCTTAAGATTTAAGAAGATAATGAGGATGGGTAATCGGGTTAATTGTTTGACATGAAGTATGTGAAGAAACAAATTAACTATATTATTGTGGGTTGAAAACCCTATGTATTCACACTACTAGAAAAACAGCATTTTACGACGCTCATTGCGCGTCGTAAAACGCTCAGACGACGTGCAAATGCGCGTCAAGGAACGCCCTGTCATAAAGAGAGACGACGCGTATTTATGACGCACATTTACGACGCGCAATGCGTATCAAGGAAGGCCCTGTCATAAAGGAAAACGACACGCATTTGCATGTCGTAACCTTACGATGCACGTGTTTATGACGCGCATTGCGTATCAAGGAAGCCACTGTCAAGAAAGGTCATGTCATAAATGAAGATGACACACATTTTTGCGTATCGTAATTTTATATGTTTTAAAAAAAATATTTTTTCTAGATTTAGTAATTTTTGAATTAAATTTTCATTTAATGTCTCTTAATAAATAAAATATCATATACAAAAATACAATTCATTGCACACAATATAATGTCATACAAATAATCGTTCCATGGAAAGATAAAACAAATCAATAAAAGTTATAACGAAAATTTACAAACTAATTAGATACAAGAAATATGAAAAACTTGAAATCTCTAAGATTAATAATTCTAGCAGAAGCTTCACGTGAGATACATACAGTTGGACCAGTAAGCATGGATGTTCCCAAATCCACAATAGCAGCAGAAGAACACGTACACGATATCTTTTGCAAGAACGTGCCTGTCCAAAACTACCGTTGAAGGTTGCCATGATAGCTGTTAAGCTTTAAGCATAACAAGAAACCAATCAGTGACTATAATAAGCTAGAAAACAAGCAACTAATTAAGTCAAACTATGACTATGTATTGTTCATACAAGAAAAAGAAGGAAAAAAATGTTGATTTATTGTTGTTCATACAACACTCTCCAGACAACACTTAATTGAAGAAAAGAATAAGGCTAAACTTACAAAGAAAAAGAATTCAGGAAGAAGACAAGTTTGAAAGCATACAAAATAACATTTAGCCAAGCAAGTGTGATCTACTAGTAAACTTGAAAACGTAAAATTCTGAGTAAATGACCTAAATACCCTCAGAATCGTTAATCATAATAACAAGTAACAGACCTTGTAGGAGGCAATGCAGAGGTCTGGCCAGATGGCATAGCATGATAAGCACCATCCATTATGATATAAGGTGAAGCAGCCAAAAGCCCCAACAGCACCAGCCAAAATAGGTAGCCTACAACAAAATTTCACAATTTTAACCATTTAATCACCTAACTATTATTATCTTAAATATTTATTTACTTATATATATATTTAAAGTACCATGTCATTTCTGAATTCCCCATTCCATTGGGCTGAGTAACATAGCCAGGGAACGCCATGCCAACAGCAGGAACTCCAAGCCCACCAGGATGCTGCCCCGCAAATTGCACAACTGCAAATTTAATAACAGATTAGACACCATAAAAATTTAACATTTTTTAATGACCAAATAGCCCTTGGGTTTACCTGGCAAAAATGTTGGAGCACCAGGGAAATTTTGATCACATGGATCCCAAAACATACATACACGATATGACAGATATGATAATATTGGATTAATAAAATATTTAAGAAAACGGAAGGGCAAATTTGTAAATTGTAATTGAACCTTCTCTGTGGATTTAGCTTTGTTCTCGGCTCCTAAAGTTTCAGTGGCGGTGCCTCTTGTTTGGCGCCATATACAAGCTTCATCTAGCGGCTACACAAGCCCTGTTTGTTTCATAACAACACACCATGCTTTTACCTAATATTTATTTTACTAAAGAAAAATAGATACAATGGTGAAGTGAAAGAGCATGTAGATAGAGACAGTTAATTAATTACCGGGTAACAAGCTGAAATGTTGAATATGATCCACGGGAAGTCCCAAGACACCAAAACCACTGTCACATCAGTAGAGCACATGATCAAAAGATTCTCCAAGAAAATAAATCGGCTTATTTGGGGACAAATTTTGATCAATCTTTACACTTTCCTCCACAATTTTAATTAACCCTTCATGCAAATATAGTGGTAAAATGGTCATTTACTCTCTCATTTGGTTCCTTGAAGTTTTAACATAATATAAATACAAGAGAAGATGATAACCATCAAATGGTGTTCAATCATGAGAAGGAATATGCAAGCATTGAACATGAAAAACCCTATCACTGTATAAAATTTAAGCAAACATACACCTATTAAAGATTCTATAAAACAAAATTTTATAAGAAAGAATGTTCAAAGAGAAGATGAAGATCAAATTCAACTCACTTTCCAAGAGGTTTCTCAGGTACAACAAGGCCAGTTCCAGTTCCTTCCAACCGTACACAAAGTATCACATCCAATTAGTAAGTAAATATAAGCATATCTTGCAGGGGTAAAATGGTAATTTGTGGAATTTTATAACCAAACACAAATTACCAGGCAAAATGATTGTTTTATGTTCCAGAGACTAAATATCCCTATGGAAATTCCTGATTGTAGACAAAGGCTAGGCAGGAGACAAATCTGCCATTGAATATAGATGCATGACAAAGTTTATAAACCATGTCAAACTAATTGAGTAGTCAACTTGCACTTCACATCTTCAGAAAAATCCATTGCCATTAATTTCTCCTTAACATCATCAGGTGTGGTCTCAACACCTGAAACACAGGAAAAATAAATAAATCCAATCATCAAATTAATACTTGCACAATCTTTTTAGAAACAAAGATTATTATTATATCAAAGAGAAAAAATTACCATCATTGAAAACACTGGAATTCTTGTATTGACTAACATGCTTGGCCATTTTTTGCAATCAAACTGTTGTTGTTGGTTTGATTCCCTGAAAACAGAGAACTCAGGAATTCATGAAGCTTCAATTTCCAACTAAATATCTCAACAAAATTTATTAACATAACATACAAACAACATGTTGTCCATTTGTCAGCAAGAAGCTGGTTTCTGTCCATTTGGTCCTTGCTCCCCGAGACTTTCTGATTCAGGTACTTATTTCAGAGTTTCATATCGATTTTGGTTCTCATTTCAAGGTTCCAAGGACCAAAATCGATATGGAACCTTGAAATAAGGACAAAAATTAAAAAAGTTTCAATTTTAGATCAAACACGATGAAAATCAGAAAGCACAGGGACCATTTTCTAATTATTCTTAATCTGATACATTGTAACGCAAATAGCATAAAAAAGTTGGAAATAAGTGCAGATTGCAAATCAAAAGCAAGTAATAGGTAAATAATCAATGATAGACATACCCTAATAAAAGACTTGGAAGCCTGATTTTTATTCTGCTACGAATTTAATGAGAAAGCCTGATTTTCTCGTGTTTGCAGAGTACACCAAAGTAGCAAAAAAGTTTTGAAAGTTCCACAATGATGACTTCATAAGCAGTGGAACTGGTTTTTTCACCATATGCCACAATTAGTTAGTGTATTCAAGTTAGAAAGTGTTGCTTGCCTTAATGCTCGATTAGCCGATTTTTGAAAAGAAGAAAAACCATGGTTCAAATTTTGGTCCAATTTTCAATGTAACAAGTAGAATTCCCTTAAATGTTGGTTTTGGTTATACCTTGCAGTTAACTCCACAATAACATGTTCTAGGACACATGAAAGGTCTAGGTACAGTAGAGATGTAGCTATAACTGCAAAAGCCTGAAAAAAAAATTCAAGGGTCAGAGATAAAAGTATATGTTGTTGCCCACATTGTATCTTCTACAAGTTCCAACCTTTTTTTTTCGTTCAGTTTCCTCTTTATTACATATTATTTTGTTTACCAAGTATATGATACTGAGGGGGCATTTGGCTCCCATAATGTTTTAGAATGAACTGGAATTTGTCAAAGGAATCAAAATCTAAGAGGATTGGAATATGACAAATTGTAAATTGCTGGTTGACAGAAAATAGAATGGAAGATTATAATGAAAATTAAATAGTTCTAGATTCACTTTTAAATATATATTTTTTGTTATATATATTGAGGGTATGGTATGGAATTGAATTCCTTCCACCCATTCCTAGGAATGGTAAAATCCATCAAACATGGAAAACTGAAGGAATCTAATGGAATTGATTCCGGCCATTTGGAACCAAACACGCCATGGAATGGAATCTCGAATTCCAATTCAAACGGAATCCACAAACTAAACACATCCTAACTTGACTTGGAAAAAGCTTCAACATTCAATAAGGAAACCTAAAGAAAGTATATAAACAAACCTTAACAACTATAAGTCGGGTTATCTCATTTCCCATTCGATCTACAAGAACAGGAAGGCAAGCCAGTAATTCTGCTATGAGATGATCACCAAATGTTGAAACAACAAGCCCCATACAAGAGATAGCACATTCCTTAACCTCCTGGAGAAAGACAATTATGTTATCCCAAATTCCCAATACAAGTTCACAAAAAAGTACTAACCTGGTCTTGATCTCGGTTTGTCAATCGTGACAAGATGGCATTATATATTGGATGGACATAAGGTTTGAAATCAAAATTAGAAACCTAAACAAATCAATAAAGTAATATCAGAGCAGAAAAATAGATAAATACAAGAAATTTTTGGAATAGATCATGAAATAGAAAGGGATAACACCTCAATGTTTGCTCGAACAAGTTCCCCGCATACTCTTAATGCCTCTGCAGTAACTTTGTAATAGCGTTCACCAACAACAGATAAAACAGGAGCAGAAATAGCCTACAAGAAGATGTCAAAATAACAGTAATATTAAAATCTAGAAATCCTAAAGTAGAAACCAAAAAAAAGTGGGACCCTTTATATGGATAATACATTGTAAGGGACCGGTAATAGTAACTGTCAGATGCAAAACATTATTGCTCTCAAGAAACTACAATGAAAATATTAACGAAATCACTGATTTTTTTCCTAAGTTATAATAAGCAGGTGGATCATAAAGTGTCTTTTGGGATATAATGTAACATAATTCATTCCATATTAATAGTCTCTTAAACTAGACAGTTCAAGCTGGTAATTGCACTACTAAAAATAGATACCAGCTACATAGTCTTTTAACTGTTCATTTGAGAATTCATCTTCTTTTCTTCTTTTTTGATTTTTATCCATTTGAGTACTACTTCTTGTTCACTAACAGATCCCAATATTTGTTTTTTGTTTTTGTTTTGTTTTTTTTTAATTTGACTTTTGGGGATTTTGTTTGGTTTCAAGTTTCTTGTGGAGGAAGATGAAGGACATTAAGAAGACGAAAGAGACAAGGGCATAATGGTCATTTTCATAAATAATTGGTTGTGTCATAATCAATACTCTTTAACTAATTCCGTAAAACATCTGAAATGTATTGTTTTTGTGATTGTCATTAAGGATCCAAGAATCTATTTAGACATGAACTTTGTAGTTGAATCCATTGAAGAATCAATCAACATTCTCATTTTCATTCACGAGGGTAAAAGTTGAAATGAAATAGCTTTTACCATAGAACAAATACAATCCTAACTAATGATCCTATGGCAAAAAGTGCAAATAAAATTCATAAATTGAGCTCTACCGGAAATATATGCAGAAACCAAAAGAATTTTTTTCGTTCAGTTTCCTCTTACCGAGTATAAGACTCACAGGAACACAGTAGAGAAGGGACTTGGACATGATGATAAAAAAACTTAATCAAAACTATGAGTAAATTAACCTAATCACTACAGATTACCTAAAAAATCATAAACCCTAGAAGTTTCTCTAGATTAATTTGGGGAAGTTGCATATAAATTGAAACATACATAAGCCCTAGAAATCTATTAACATGTAAAGTACCTGACAGATGCCATCGTAGTAAAAAAGAAACTCCTGGAAGAGATCAGCGACGCCCAATCATTGCGGTCCAAAGAAGCAGGATCTGCAATACGTGTTTTGATGTTGTAACGTTTTTGGTTGCTGATTTGTAGGTCATTTGGAGATGGAAGACTATCACTAGAACAATACGTGTTCTCAACGACTTATTCTGGGAAGCCATGTGGCACCGATGAGCAACGGAACAACGCCTAGATGAAGATGATGACAAACGTGGTGGGCGGTGAAGGCGCTTCTTAAGGCATCGGGTTAGGGTGTCCATCGGAAGGGTTTTTTTACCAGCGGGAAGGGCTTCTAAATGTGAGAAGCTGTTGTGAGCTCTAAGAAGTATGTGAGGTCCGGTTCAAAGCCCTAGTAACTTATTGATTATGTGAAGATGGGCCATATGCGAAGATAAAAGATGAAGACGGACCATATTTGAAGAATTTTGGGCAAAGGTATGGTTAGATTGGTTCAAAGTGTATCTATGGATATTAAAGCGGCCATGGAATTTACAGAAGTTGTACCAGTTTTAGGGATAAATCGAACTAGTTGGTCTTTGTTGTTGATCTTCTTTGCCGTGATTACTGGCTCAAGAATAGAGAGAAAGGTTAGGGTTTCTTGATTGAGAGAAGGAGGGGGAGAAAATGAAGGTCATCAGCAAGTGGAGAGGAATGAATGAGCGGGTCCTCCAAAATTTTGGGGATTTTTGTCGATCGATCATTTCCCGCCTAAAAGGCGTGTTTCATTAAAAATTTATAAAGCGGCATACTTACATGACGCACATTTTATAAAAGGCACCCTCCGCATTTCTTTTTTCTTTTCTAACACTAATTTTAGGGCACACACAAATGCGTGTCTTCTATCCGTCAAATTTTGCAAAACTGACACTATTTTTTAGGGCACCCACAAATGCGCGCCCTCTATCGGCGAGTGTCATTGTTTGCACGTCATTAAAGGTCAGTTTTCTAGTAGTGTCACCAGGTTTTCCAACTTGACCCACTCAGTTTAATTATATCATAGATATTTATACGAAGATACATTACACTGAGAGATTAAAGGAGATGTAATTCATTAGTGTAAATGAATGTAAGGTCTGTTTATGCTTATGTTTCTATATTGACAATGACATCCAAATGTTTTAATATATATAAAATACATTTCTTCGGAAATGCTTTGATAATATATTTATCATATTTTTGGGGACAAATTCCGCAATAATATTCTTCAAAAAGGATACTATGATTTTAAGATAAGCATAAATAAATTTTTTTAAATGACCGTGAATTTGGGGATGTCACATATACCCAATCCTAGGGCTTGGTAATATAAATAATTAACTTTGATTGTATTAGAGAATTATAGTTATCCCTGCTATGCTTAATTTATTGTCATGACCATTGATAAGAATCGTTAGATCATATCGTCCATAGTTGAATTTCATCATATGGTTTTGTGTGATGGTTTTTATAAGTTATAAATCTTTGCATGAGGTAGAAAATAACTTAACTCTTAAGTTCAAATGCCACCGAATTGGATCTATGTTTTCTCTATTGATAGCAATAAACTATGAAAATCAAGAACCCTAAGTAAACTCTATAATAATCGAAATTTACATCGAGTTAGGGTTTACATACCTTTTGATTATTATAGTAAATAACCAAACAAAATTCCTTCTTGAAAGCCTTAGAAAACAAGCACCAAAAATATGATGCCTCTAATGGCTCACACCCAAAACCCTAGAATGAAGAGGAGAGAGAGGAGAGAGAGGAAGAAATTTGCATTCCTAAATGGGAACTTGGAGGAAGAAGTATATGTTTCACAACCCTAAGGATAAAAGAAAGAGGGAGAAATCGAAAAAGTCTGTAGGTTGTCAAAGGCACTCTATGGGCTAAAGCAAGCACCAAGGGCTTGGAATGCATGCTTAGATAAGTACTTGAAAAGTTTGGGTTTCATGAGGTGTGCACCGGAATACTCTGTATACACGAAGAAGGAGAATAATACCACTCTAATTGTTGGAGTATATGTGGATGACTTGTTGGTAACATGTAGCTGTGATCGAAGTGTTCAGAACTTCAAGAAAGACATGAATGCCAAATTTGAGATGAGCAATCTGGGTCTCTTGACTTATTACCTGGGTATTAAGGTAAATCAACAAGATACAAGCATCACACTGAAGCAAGAAGCATATGCAATGAATACTCTTGTCAAGACTCGATTGTTAGACTGCAATCCCACCAAAAGCCCGATGGAACACAAACTGAAGCTAACAAAAGATGAAGAAGGAGAATTGGTAAATCCTACATACTATAGGAGCTTAGTTAGAGGACTAAGGTATTTGACACATACCCATCCTGACATTGCATTTGCAGTTGGCGTGGTCGGTCGGTTCACGGAAAAACCAATAGTGAAGCATCTTCAAGCCGTGAAAACTATACTAAGGTATGTAAAAGGAACCTTAGACTATGGTCTAGAATACACAAAAGGAAAAAAAAGAAATCAAAATCACTAGGTACACGGACTGTGATTTAGCAAAGGATGTAAATGAAAGAAGAAGCACATGTGGTATGGCATTTTATGTGAATGGGAATTTGGTGACATGGGTATCTCAAAAATAGAGGTGTGTAGCTCTGTCTTCATGTGATGCGGAGTTTATGGCAACTTGTCAAGGGATATGGCTCAGATGACTTCTCAATGATATAAAAGGTTAAAACATAACACTTGTGATCATATATGTTGATAATAGGTCAGCTCTTGACCTCATGAAAAACCCCATGTTCCATAGTAGGAGTAAACATATCGACATAAGATTTCATTTTTGTTGGATTAGGTGTCTAAGCCCATAACTATAATTAGTATTTACTTGAATTGATAGCAGCACAGTCCTTTTGGGTTGCCCTCAAACCTAGCAACCGAACAAAAAGGAGAGATATTGATTTATTATAAGATTAATAAATTAATATAAATGATTTATTAATATGTTAAAATATTAATATATTGATTAAAAATCATAATGTTAGCTAGAAATTAATCAGAATTAATTTTGGGGTTAAAAGTATTAATTATAAAGTATAGGGACTAGTTTGCAATTATCTAATAGTTGAGTGGAAGGTTCCAGAACTTCCTTGGAAGGGGTGGACGAAATCTATAGGGGAAACCCTAATAATTTCGTCCATGGGGGCTTGGATAAGGCCCTTGGGTTTGCTTAGGCCCTAAGCAAGGAGCATTAGGGTTTTTCCCTAAACCCTAGATCCCTCAGCTATATAAGGAGCCTCCTTGTTCACATTTTGGGCACTCCTTCTTTTGAAGAAACCCTAGGCCGAGAATTGCATACTCCCCCTCTCTCTCTCTCTCCCTCTCTCTCCTTCTAATTTCCTTCTTGCTAGTTCTTGGGTGTGATTCCATAAGAGACATTACATTTGTGGTGTTAAGCTTCCAAGAAGATCAAGATCAAGATTAAGAGGATTATCAATTTTTTACTATAACAATTGAAAGGTATGTAACTCTTAAACCTTAGTTTGTTAATTTCGAAATTAGCCTCTCTCCTCTAGGGTTCTTGTTTTTGCAATTCAAAGTTATATGTTCAATAGTTAAAACATAGATCCAAAGTAGGTTGCATGTGAACTTAGGAATTGTTTTCTAGTTTATTTGTTTTACCTAAAACCCATCAGTGCTATCAGAGCCATTATTGTTTTAAATTGAATTGCTATAATAGTTGAATTGAAAATTAGGGTTTATAGCTATTAAACCCTAAAAGGCAAAATTTTAGATTTCGAGGGTTTTTGGTTCAAAGGGTTTTCGAAAAACCCTAGCCTCCATGAACCCTAATCGAAATTAGGGTTAGGGTTTTGAAAAAACCCTAGCCTCCTCTCTTGAATTTTGAAATATGCTTAGTATTTTTAGGGTTTCTTGTTTTGGATAATTGTTACTTGATTAGATTAATTGGATAATTATCCTTTACCCTAATTTTCGAAATTTAGAGGGATAAGGATTATGATTAAATTAATTGTTTAATTTGATTAGATAATCCTTACAATATTTAATAAATTAATTGAAATTTAATTAATAGATAAATATTCAATCTAGTTATTTGGTTTATTTTAAATTTAAAATTAATGGCTTAATTTTCGAAATTTATATATAAACCCTAAAGGTTTAAAAAGTTTAAAACACACCTTATATATATTATAATTAAAAGTTAAATATTATATATGTATAAGACTATGGTCAGTCAAATCGCTAGTATGCCTCATTCACGAAGCTAGTCTATAAGGGGGTATAAGGAAACCGCCTATAAAATGGTAGTTGAATGGGTGTCACTCTCACCCACCGCTTCCTTGATTAGTGGAGGGTCGTTAGCAGAACGGATTTGATAGGACAACTACATCTCATTAAAAGTATAATGTTATTAAAGAAAGTACTAGACATTATTTTACAAAAATCCCAACTCTAGTTACTTTAGGAAAAATGTGAAAAGTATGCTAATCCATGAAATTGCACATTATGCTTTATTGGTCGTTGGTGAAGCGTGTGTAGATAACTGGCACACTAATAGGCACTAATAAAGAGTAGTAATGGGTATCTTATAATTATCATTTTGATGGAGCGTGTGTGGTTTACCGACACATCAATAGTTAATGATAAAGACAATAAGGTTACTAAGCACATTTGCATGGTTATTCACATCTAGTTTGTGATCATCGGTATCCCAGTCACAAATAGTAGAGCATAATCCGAGATTAAAACATGACATTAAATAGTTTTAATGTATCTCAAAAGAATTAGGAATTTCACTTCGTTTATTTTGTCTAATGATGGAATTGGTGAATCGTTATTCACCTACCTTTATGAGATTTGAACTTGGATCTCGACATCCCATTTCTAAGTTGTAAATCGTCATAGTTGGGTCCTAACCTTGATATGATATCTTTGGGTTATTATATTGAGGTGTCTTGAAATCTAACTAAAACTATCTTTTTTTTTCCAGATGTCTACTCCTGGAAACACTTCTGCTTCATCATCCTCCAGCCACAACTTCTCTTTACTCAACATTTGCTCCAAAGTCGTTATGGATGGCTCTAAATATAACGATTGGATGCGTAAAATCAAGATGGCGCTTAGATTCAAGGACAAAGAGTATGTCCTTGAAAAGGAGCTCAAAGAACTTGATGAGTCCAAAGCCACTCCCGAAGAGTATGCTGCCTACAAGAAGCACTATGATGATGCTACCAAAGTGGCATGCATCATGGTCGCAACCATGTCCCCAGAACTGCAAAGGTACTATGAGGACTACTGGCCTTTTGAGATGAACAAGGACCTTATGGAAAAGTACCATAAGCGAGCTCCTCAAGAAAAGTTTGAAGTAGTCAAGTCACTCATGGCTTGCAAGGTGAAAGAGGGGGAGTTGGTTGTATCTCATGTGCAAAGAATGCAACGCTACATAGAGCGTTTGGTCAAGCTTAACATTCATTTTGATGAGGAATTGGCCATTGACATGGTCTTGAACTCATTGCCTGATTGTTATGGTCAGTTTATCTTAACTTACCATTTGAACAACACTGAGCAGACACTGGCCCAATTGCACAACTTGTTGCAGACTGCTGAAGCAGGGATGAAGGGTAAAAGTATAGCCTCCACTCCTGCAAGTGCTCCTGTTCTAGCTATTGGACAGGGAAAGGGGAAAAAGAGGAAAGGTCCTCCTAAGCAAAACTGGAAGGCAAAGGTCCAAGTCGGGTCATCTAGCAGTGGCCCGAAAGCTAAGCCCAATGCTTCCATTCCCCATGTTTCTGATCCAAAGGAATCCATTTGATTTTATTGCAATCAAAAGGGGCATTGGAAGAGAACCTGCCCACAATATCTGCAGGATATCAAAGATGGAAAAGTGAAGCCATCTTCGACATGTATTTACATTATTTCTTCTAATAACTCATTATCTTCTCGTTCATGGGTCCTTGATACAGGATGTGGTTTTCACATCTGTTCTGATTTGCAGGAGCTAAGGGAAAGTGAGGAGATAGAGCGAGGAAGGATAAACTTGATCATGGGAAACAAGAAGTCTTCACCAGTGACCAAGATCAGAGTTTATCAACTTTTGCTTAGTAATGATGTTAGATTAGATTTATTGAATTGTTGCTATTTGTCTGAGATGACGAGAAACATTATTTCATTTCATGCATTGTTCAGACAAGGTTTTAAATATTCTTTTAATGATTTGAATGGTTCAATTTCGGTTTATAAGAATGGTGTTTTCGTATTTGAAGCTTTACCTTGTGATGGTGTGTATGAAACAGTGACTTGTGTTGATAGCTTAGGAAATAGTGTGTTTAATATTGACTTGTCTAATAGTGTAGACAAGGCATGCTTGTGGAATTGTCGTCTTGGACATATTAACAAGAAACACATAGTCCAACTCCAAAAGGATGGAGTGTTGGAATCATTTGACCTAAAATCAGATGATCTGTGTGAATCTTGTCTTTTGGGAAAGATGACAAAATCACCATTCACAGGGTCTTGTGAAAGAGGTGAAGGTCTGTTGGATCTCATACACACAGATGTGTGTGGGCCCTTCAGATCAACCACAAGAGATGCTAATCGATTTTATGTGACTTTCACTGATGATTATAGTAGATATGGTTATGTATACTTAATCAAACATAAGTCAGAAACCTTTGAAAAGTTCAAAGAGTTTAAACATGAGGTCGAAAATCAATTAGGCAGGAAAATAAAGGTACTTAGATCTGATAGAGGCGGAGAGTATCTTAGCATTGAGTTCAACGACTATCTAAAGGAATGTGGGATAGTCTCACAATTGACTCCTCCCAGGACACCACAGTTAAATGGTGTGGCCGAGAGGCGTAATCGAACCTTGTTAGACATGGTTCATTCTATGATGAGTCGTGCTCCACTTCCAATTCATTTCTGGGGCTATGCCTTAGAAACAGCCGCCCACATCCTAAATCTTGTCCCAACAAAGAAGGTTGCCAAAATACCTCACGAAATGTGGACAGGGAAAGTTCCCTCGTTATCACATATTAAAGTCTGGGGTTGTGAAGCTTTCGTAAGACGAGAGACTTACGACAAGCTAGCAGCAAGAAGTGAGAAATGTGTTTTCATTGGTTACCCAAAACAGTCTTTTGGATATTTGTTCTACAGACCTAGTGAGAACGTGGTGCTTGTAGCATGAAGAGGAGTCTTTCTAGAAAGAGAGCTCATGTTCAAAGAGGACAGTGGGAGTACCATTGACCTTGAAGAGATTCAAGAGTCAACTAATGAAGGAACCTTAGATGACACTAGCACTTAACCAGAGGAAACAGTTCCTGTTGAACCAGTTGATAAATCATTACCTCTTCGTAGATCCAATAGGGTGAGTGTGCCACCTGAGTTGTATGGTTTTCGTATTACTTCAGATGGTGACACATTCATTAGTGATAGGACATTGGTGAATTTAGATGAACCAGTCTCTTATAAGGAAGCAATGACAGGCCCAGAGGCTTCCAAGTGGAAAGAGGCAATGGACAGCAAGATAAAATCCATGTATGACAACCAAGTTTGGAACTTGGTTGATAATGCACCAGGTCGTAAGACAGTTGGGTGCAAATGGATCTTTAAGAAGAAGACAGACATGGATGGTAATGTACACACATTCAAGGCTAGACTGGTTACGAAAGGTTTCACACAAACCCCAGGGGTTGACTATGATGAAACATTCTCGCCAGTAGCCAAGATTAAATCTATCAGGATAATGCTCGCCGTAGTTGCCTTTCATGACTATGAAATCTGGCAGATGGATGTCAAGACTGCTTTCCTTAATGGGAAGCTGGCTGAGGATGTTTACATGAATTAGCCAAAGGGTTTTGTTGATGCAAAGTTTCCTAATAGAGTGTGTAAGCTTGAGAAATCCATTTATGGATTAAAACAAGCATCTCGCAACTGGAATCTTTGCTTCCATGAGAAAGTCAAAGAGTTTGGTTTCTCTAGGAGTGAAGATGAGTTTTGTGTGTATATCAAGGCTAGTGGGAGTATAGTAACTTTTCTGGTGTTATATGTCGATGACATATTACTCATTGGTAACGACATTCTAACCTTGAACGAAGTTAAGTCTTGGCTTGGAAAGTGTTTTGCCATGAAAGACCTTGGAGAAGCTGCCTATATTCTTGGGATTAGGATATTGAGAGATAGAAAGAAGAGACTAATTGGACTTAGTCAGAGCACATACTTGGATAAGGTACTAAAGAGTTTTAGTATGGAAAATTCCAAGAAGGGAGAGCTACCTATCCAGAGCAACACAAAATTGAGTAAGACTCAATGCCCTAGTACAGACGAGGAAATAGCTGACATGATTCGTGTACCTTATGCTTCCGCTATCGGATCGATCATGTACGCTATGACATGTATTCGCCCTGATGTGGCATTTGCTTTGAGCATGGTCAGTCGCTATCAGGGAAACCCGGGTAGAGCTCATTAGATAGCAGTAAAAAATATACTCAAGTATTTGCGGAGGACAAAGGACTGGGTCCTTGTACTTGGTGGCAATGATACTTTGAGAGTAGATGGTTACAGTGATGCCAGCTTTCAAACGGATAGAGATAACTTTCGTTCTCAATCTGGCTGGGTATTTCTACTGAATGGCGGAGCAGTTACTTGGAAAAGTTCCAAGCAAGATACGGTGGCTGATTCTACTTGTGAGTCAGAGTACATAGCAGCGAGTGAAGCGTCTAAAGAAGTAGCTTGGTTAAGGAACTTCATTGGGGATCTCGGAGTTGTTCCAACCATCCAGGAGCCTGTGGAACTGTTCTGCGATAATGAGGGAGCGGTTGCCTTAACTAAGGAACCCAGAGACCATGGTAAAACCAGACATATTGACAGAAAGTACCATTTCATCAGGCATAGAGTAGAAGAAGGCCATCTTGTTGTAAAGAGGGTATCATCTGAAGATAACCTAGCAGACCCCCTCACAAAGAGTCTGAGTAGGGCTACGCATATTCATCATGCTCGAAGCATAGGGCTGAAAGATGATATTAGTTTTAGTGGTTAGATTAGTCTAGTTCAGAAACTTGTTACAAAGTAAATGTAATTGGCTTTTGGTGATTAAATAATAAATTATTATTTATGAGTTTACTACCTTTTGTCAATTGTTTATTATTGTGTTTCATATTTTGCATGTTTTACTTCCCGAATAATATGATTGTTCAAACTCCACAGTCGCTCGTACTTTTGGAAGTAAGTAGTGAATTAAGACTGTCATGAATTGGATTGCATATTGTCTAAGGATAGACATAGCAATAGAATTGTTGCAGTGTTCATGAGTACTCAGAGAGTGAGATTTGAGTATTGGATAAACCCACGCTCAGAGTATTACTTCATGGAATTCATCACAAGTAATATTGAGACGATAATATCTATGATCTTGAAACAGAGATATATGAGTTGTAATTTGCAAGTCGGCTATACATTGGTGATACGAAAACGCATCAGTAACTTGGTGTTATAAAACATATTGTCATGTATGGTTTGATGAGTAAAAGATACAAGCATATGAGTCAATGTTTATTCGTTCCTTTTTCCCTAACAGGAAAAGCGATGTTTGTGGGCCCCTCGATGATTTGGTGTTGACTTTTGTGTTGGGCCCAACCAGGACTAAATTGATGTGTTCGATTAGAAGTCCTATATCATCACAAATCAGAAATCGGGAAACATAGATTCTCGACAAAGAGATTGATTGTATTCCATGTCTTATGTCTAGGGATATCTAGTAGAACGAAGGGTCATGTGATCACTTATCTTAGGACACGTAACTAACTGGGTCAGAGTTCGGCAGCAGCTTTTGGAAGCTACAATTTGCTGGTCAAATTTAGAAGTCATACTAGCAATTATAGTTACAGACTTATCCAAGTGGGAGACTGTTGGATTAGATGTCTAAGCCCATAACTATAATTGGTATGTACTTGAATTGATAGCAGCACAGTCCTTTTGGGTTGCCTAAGATTAATAAATTAATATAAATGATTTATTAATATGTTAAAAGATTAATATATTGATTAAAAATCATAATGTTAGCCAGAAATTAATCAGAATTAATTTTGGGGTTAAAAGTATTAATTATAAAGTACAGGGACTAGTTTGCAATTATCTAATAGTTGAGTGGAAGGCTCCAGAACTTCCTTGGAAGGGGGTGGACGAAATCTATATGGGAAACCCTAATAATTTCGTCCATGGGGGCTTGGATAAGGCCCTTGGGTTTGCTTAGGCCCTAAGCAAGGAGCATTAGGGTTTTTCCCTAAACCCTAGATCCATCAGCTATATAAGGAGCCTCCTTGTTCACATTTTGGGCACTCCTTCTCTTGAAGAAACCCTAGGCCGAGAATTTCATACTCCCCCCCCCCCTCTCTCTCTCTCCTTCTAATTTCCTTCTTGCTAGTTCTTGGGTGTGATTCCATTAGAGGCATTACATTTGTGGTGTTAAGCTTCCAAGAAGATCAAGATCAAGATTAAGAGGATTATCAATTGTTTACTATAACAATTGAAAGGTATGTAACTCTTAAACCCTAGTTTGTTAATTTCGAAATTAGCCTCTCTCCTCCAGGGTTCTTGTTTTTTCAATTCAAAGTTATATGTTCAATAGTTAAAACATAGATCCAAAGTAGGTTGCATGTGAACTTAGGAATTGTTTTCTAGTTTATTTGTTTTACCTAAAACCCATCAATTTTATCATAGAATGTGTGGAGAATGGAGAAATAACTATGACTCATATATGTGGAAAGGAGCAGATCTGCTCACAAACCATTAGCAAGTGTTAAACATGAAGAGATACGAAATCTGATTGGAGTAAAGAAAATTGTAAACTCTGAATTAAGGGGGGAAATGTTAAAATAATTTAGAGTCTTTGATTATTATGCACGTTTTATTTGAAGTAGAATAATTCAAGGCCATGTGAGTGCTTGCTCCTGGTCTTTAGCTAACAATAGAAGTAATTTTTATTTTCATGCAAGTAGTGTGTTACATAGCTTGGCATATTGTACGAGGTGTGTATCTTTTCCTCGTTTAGTTTATGAATAAACAAGGACAATTTTGCCTACTATGTACTTTGCTTTTCTATCCACTGCTCCTTTTATCCATAAGAAAAGTCTCTATCCCCTGTGAGAAATCTAAAAAAGTGGTTGTTATGCTACTCGAAAGGAACCTCAGACGTTTTTATACTTCTAGAGGGAAAAAGGTCGTCCTTGAATGCTTTGCGATGTTGACTTGGGGCATTTGTACGAGTTATATGTTTACAATTAGAGGAACATCAATAAGTTGGATGCCAAGACTACAGAAGAGTGTTTCTCTTTCAGCCACCGAAGCTAAGTACATGGCTATAGCAAAAGCTGGCAAGGAGCTTATCTGGTTGAAGGACTTCCTTTCGAAGTTGGGCTTGGATTAAGAACATTGTGTCCTACATTGTGATAATCATAGCATGGTTCACCTAGCAAAAAATCTAGTGTTTCATGGAAGAATGAAACACATCAAGATGATGTATCATTTTATCCGAGAATTGATAAGTGATGGTACCTTAAACTTGAATAAGATCCTCAGTACAAATAATTCAACAAATATGTTTAACAAGACCATAATAATCGAGATGTTGAAGTTATAGTACATTGTTTGGATGTCAGTAAAGGTTGGATCAACCTCCTAGCGGGAGATTGTTGGGATGTGAGTTTGATCTAAGACGAAGATAAATTTGTTACGACTTCAAAGAATAGGGTTGCAGTTCATAGAACATAGGTTGCTTGTTCAAAGAACAAGAGGTTGCATGTAGTAGAAGAGTGAGGAAAATTTTTGGTAGAAGCGAATTCTTTGTTCATTTAGTTTCTTGGAGACCAAGTTTTATTATACACACCGATCTATATTGTTGATGTCATAGACCCATAAGTTCAGTCCAGAAGAACTAAGTCAACGACACTATAAATAATCTAATTTATTGTAACCTAAGGTATACGTGAAGTTTATCAATAAAATATCTCTCTAGTTTTACAATAGACGAAGCATGGCTAGTTTAATCAAGTGAACTTAAATTCTTGTGTTATTGTTTAATCTTTACATCTTATTATCGTGTTTTTTTATTATTGCTTATTGTATTTTTTTGGATTTAAATCAAATATAGTTCAATACATATTGATGGAAGGCAAACGGGCAACAAGTTGCGCCGCTAGCCATTTCTGGATGGCAAAACTAATTTTTTAAAAACATTTGTGGATCTAAGGGATATAACATTAGAATGCATGACCCGTTGGACTCTGTTGAGGAGCTCCACCGCCTCTGGCGCGAAAAATCCAAATGTATCAAATGCAAAATGTACAAACACATGTTGATTTTCTATACATGCATTCTCGTGTTTTGCTACTTTGCACGCAACGACTTTCAAAGTGGCATGTCCTGCTGTGAAACCCCTGCTCCTCAAACCGACGAAATGAGATACCCTAGTAAGATCCACACAAGCATGCTTCCCTCCTATCGTGTTTTGTATTTGTCAAGTTGCTTTTTAATCCCAACACTTTATACATGTAGATTTGAAGCTATGACTAACTTACAAAAAGTTTGAATCCACATCCTACAAACGCATTACGAGATACGAGGCAAAGTTCATATATGTGGTTCAATTATATGACCAACAACTTACGAAAAAGAAAAAAAAAAATCAAACCCACATCTTGCGACAAAAGCTCATTAATGTGGATTCAAACCTATTACCAACAAGTTACAGAAAAAGCTTAAAACCCACATTTTGAAAATGCATTACCACCAATAAATAAAGCCCATACTTGTGGTTCGATCGTGGGACCACAACTGGGTTTGTGCTAAAATACCGAAACCAAATTAAAATCATAATCAGAAAAGCAATTCATTCTAAGATTTGACGAGATGGTTTCCTATTTTCTAAATAAAACCAAAATTTTATCACATGTTCACTTTTTGTTTACCAATTAAAAACCAACCCATACCATACCTTAATATAATGTCATTTTTATACCAAATATAAGTTCTTCATTTGACCATTTATATAGTATCTTTCTAGTTTCCGCTCATTGTAAATTTAAATGGATAACATATTTTTTTGTTATTCTATATTACAAAATTCACCAACTTACAAAAACAGGTTTGAACCCATATCATGCAAAAAACCCTTTACAACTTAAATATTGTATTTCAACCTAGGAGATGAATCACATAACGTTCACAATTTGCATTTCATAAAACTAACTATATATAAAACATGGGAACAACATGGCTTACACAAAAAACCAAACACCATCATCATCCCCTATAATCAACCAAAACCTCAAACCCCCACAAAACAAATCAAATTATTTAGATCAAGAAGACAATAAATAATCAAAACCCCTTGTTCATCACTAATGACTACAAAGTTGTTTCAAGTTTTGAGACTCAATCCTCCCATGAACTTTTGCCAACTCACACGTATGTTTTGTTATAATCTCATAAGTTGAAGCTCTCTTCCATGGCACTATTCCAAAATCATCATTATAATCCTCCATTCCTTCCACAAAGTATTGCCATGCAAAAGATCCTCCACCTGCCCCCTTTTTCTTTGCAGATTCATAAATGACATCATATACAGTTTTGTAGAATTGGTCTCTTTGTGAAGGGTTAAAGCCTTTGTTTAAATCTGATAAACCAAATTCTGTAAACATCACGGGTTTCTTCAACACTTTGTCCCCATCTTCAATGTGGGAACGCATCCATTTGGCAACAAATTTTAGTTTTCCTTCAAGACTCTTCTTTTTAAACCTATGGAAATAAAAATAACAAAACTAGTTCAATTTTAACCTTTTCTATAACTTATGATTTCAAAATCCAGTGCCAAATGAACAACATGATACGAAAATTCAGGAAATAAATATACTAAAGATGATGAAAAGTTACCAATGGTCAGGATATATATGAACAGAGGCAAAATCAATGGTGGAGGGTGCAGAATTACGAATAAAATCAGCTCCAAGATCAGCAGCCCAAAATTCTGGATTGACTGAATCTTTCTTTGGGCTTTTTGGGCCATAAAACCCTTCAAGCCCAATAGTCAACATATGTTTTCTGTCGATTGATTTTATAAATGACGACATTTCTTCTATCCAGTCCTGCATTTATTTTCCACACATTTGGAATGTAATTACAGTTAGGGTTTATTATTTTTCACTGCTATAATAAGGTGGGTTTTTATTTTTTATTTTTTTTAAAGTAAATTAAATTACTTGTAGGGTGTCACCAGAAGCATCAGTGATGCAACGAGGCTCATTAATTAACTCCCACCCAAAGATAGTGGGATCATCCCTGTACACAACTCCTGTGATGGAGTTCTTCCTTGTCAATATGGTCTGCAATAAAAATAAAACAATTTAATTTATGAAACAGTTACATTTAATTTATAATTTTCCTATTATAGCATTTCATAGTATAAAGGATTTTAGTAGTAAGTAGGGTATTATTACCTTGACATAATTCTTAAAATAAAGGCGAATTGATGGATCAAAGAAGAAGGAATCATTAGAGGCACTCAAACCAACACCTTCATCCCATGCCCATTTCACATACTGAGTCTTGCCACCATATGCTTGGAGGTTATTAACCAGGCTAAACAAAAGCCGAATTCCAACTTGTCTTGATTCTGCAATCACATAATCCAATGCCTGCAATAATCCCCATTTTTTCCAATCGATTAAGTGATAAACATTAAAAAAAAACATTTATAATGGAAAATTTATATACGAAATAATCCAATAAAAGGAGGGGAAGTATTGCGTCTTTTGGTCCTAAAATGAAATGGTGTTTTTCATGTTTTGTATAAAAATCAATTGGTTTATTAAATATGGTTAAGCAATTTTGGACAAAAGTATCAAGTAAACTGTTCTTCTTTTCCCTTTTACATTTCCACAAATTTCCGACAATCTGTGTAATATTCTTTATGGTAGTTTTAGCAAGTAGGATAATACGAAGCATGGATCTTTAGCATCAAATTTGAATTGTATCAACCAATTAGAAATGAGAAAACCCAAAAGGGACCAAGTAAGTATAAGAAAATATAAAAAACATAGACAAAGAAAGCATAGACAAATTGCACACGTTACCACCTACGCCATAAATTTAATCTTTATAATCAAATCGTATCAAGAATGCCACTATGAATGAATGAAAAAAAAAACTTCCAGATAAAAACATAAATATTTATGCACAAAACAACAAGTTTTTACCTTGAATACGACACTATGAATGAAAAATACAAAATTATATCCAAAACAACACCTTGAATAAGACACTATAAATGAAAAATACAAGTTCCCAAGAAGAAATAAAAAATTATACACAAGAGAACAAGTTTTTACCTTGAATACGACATTATGAATGAAACGTATATGAGAATTTATGTACAAAAGAACAAGGTTTTACCTTGAATACCCTCTCATCAAATTGTCCAGGAGCAATCTGAAGGGCATTATAGTCACCATCGTTAAAAGCCCAAGTTCTACACACTGTCAACCCCATTTTAGCTGCAGCTTGAAGCATTTCTCTGATTCTTGGACGGCTATAATCATGAACAGCATGATCCATAAACCAATACGAATTCCAACCATTGATGTAGAAAAGTTTACCATCGACGATGAAATTAGTCCCATTCCTCTCCACAAAACTCAATTTGGGGTCAGTTTTGTAATTTACAGATAAGAAATCCCCAAAAGATAGGTAAAGAAAAACAAGACAAGATGCAAATCCAAGTATTGGATAAAGCAAATTATGGCTACCCATTATTGATTTAACCATAAATACAAAGATTTAGAAAGGGTTTTCTTGAAAAAGATTTGATCTTTCTGAAATCAAATAATCCACGCAGATGACCCAGAATAGATTTTTAATTGGATCTTCAGGTTTTTGAGCTTTTCCCCAAAATCTGTGGAACCCCAGATGTAAAACAAGGTATTTTAGCACACCCAGATCCCGTTTTCAAGATTCTACTCAAAACTTAACGAGAAAGAGAAACTGAAGTCCAATAGAACCTAAATCAAAGGAGATGCATCACAAGAACACACTGTTGAGAGTGCATTACGCGTCTATTCTCTGTGTGTGTGTGTGTGTGTGTGAGAGAGAGAGAGAGAGAGAGAGAGAGAGAGAGAGAGAGAGAGAGAGTAGGTGAAATTTAATGGAGTGTTGTCCAGAACAAGACTTTAAACGATGAAAATGGACGTAGGGTATGAAAAAAAAAAAGGCAAATAACAGAGGAAAAACACACCTAACAATGTAACATGTATCGACTGCAGATTTTGTCGAAAGAAAGAGAATCAGTGAGAAAATTTTAATTAAAGGTGGAAGGAGGGGATGGTGGTGTGTGGTGGTGGTCTTTTTGACATCGGTTTTAAGAAGTGATCGGATCTGAAGTCTTGTTTATCCAGCAACTTTTTTGGCTTTTTGTAAGACAATTTGTGTGATTAGAGGGTGATTGCTTGGTTTTTACGGGGCAAAAGTGTTTTTTTAAATAAATTTTTTGTAAAAGAATTTTTGTAAAAATTGTTTTTTAAAATGTGTTTGGATTAGCTTTGAAGGGAAAAAGTCAAAAATTAAAGTATTTGGTTTTAACTTTTATATGTAAAATGACTAAAAAGGACATGGTTTAACTTTTAGATGGGGTTATAAATGTAATTTAATGTTTTAGCTGGTGGAAAGTTAGGAAAAATCACGATTCCCGTGATTTTTCAAAAAGTTCGAATTTCCTCTATAGCAAAAGTTGATTAAAAAGTGTATCATTTTACCCAAACATTTTTTGGACTTTTTTTGAAAGATAAAATCAAAAGTAAGTTTAAAAGCCAATATAAAAACCCTCTTAATATTTAACAACAAATGAACAATGTTTTATTGTTTTTGGTTTTGAAACATTTTGATTTGACTTTCTTATTTTGTTATGGACAACTAATTAAAAACAATAGCAAATTAGTGTAGATAGAAACTGTTTGCTGTTTTATGAATATAGGAAATGTATATTAGGTTATATGCATAATAATAATAATAGCAAAGTATTCATACTTTGTCATAATAACAATATACTCATATTATCTATTCGATAATAACATTATGTATTTTATAGCAATACATTTATATTTACTTATATATAGTAACATTATACTTATAATATGTTGTAGCGCTAAGGATGTTAGTATTTCTTTATGAATAGTTATTTTTTGGGATAATGACTTAAAATGTAATATATTTTTTGATTTGTATACATTTGGTTAGTGAGTTTTTTTGTTCATATTTACCCCTTCAACTTGTTAAACTGTACACATTCAGTCCGTATGACCGGCTATTTCAGGTTAACCAGTAAAAATAATTTAATAGGGTAATATATTTCTCACTTTATACACATTTAGTCTTTAATATTTTTGTACAAATTTAGTGTTTAATATTTTTGTACACATTTAGTCCTTAATTTTTTTTGTTGCAAAATAATTCATTCCTTTTTTTGTATTTATTTAGTATTTATGATTAATTTTTTAGGTTTTTCTCATAACATCTACGTGGAACAATTATTAATGAAATGTTTTTGGACTTTTGATGTTTATGTCAATCGCGATATCGACTACTTGGTTGCTTAGTGTTGGATTAGTGTCTAAGCCCGTAACCATATTTGGTAAGTACTTGACCCAGTTGTTCATGGTCCTTTTGGGTTGCCTTCACCAAAGCAACTTGACTGGAGAAATAATAGAGAAAGAGGTTATTATGATATTATAAGAATAATATATTAAAGGAGAAATCATATTTGTTTAACTAATATTGGTCAATAATTAATTAAGAATTAATTCTGTGATCAAAAGTAATTAATTAAACTAGAGGGGCTGAATTGTAATTATGTGATAGTTGCAAATTAGGGCAATGGATGCCCTATAGATAGGGTGGACGAATTCAAGGGAATAAGGCCCTAGAATTCGTCCAAGGATAAGGCTTCTAGACTTATCTTATGGGCTGCTTGGTGGGCAAGCAACCAGATAAGGATAAGGACTGAAACCCTACTCTCTACCCTATATAAGGACCCCTTGGCTAAGGGAAATCGGCCACTTGATCCCTAGAAGACCTAGAACCGATTTTCTGCCTCTTCCCCCTCTCTCTCTCTCTCTTGCCTCTCCATTTGCTCTTACTGTTTGTGATCCATTAGAGGTACTACACTTGTGGTACTTGCTTTCATAGACAAGGAGATTGAAGATTTGAGTTGTTATTACAATATCACAATAAGAGGTATGTGATTCTTTCTACCATCTAAATTTCGAAATACCTAGATGCATGCTACGGTTCTTCTTGTGTTCATAATGTTGTATATCTAATAGTGAAAACATAGATCCAAATCTAAGGGTGCATGCACACATAGGATTGTTTGTATAAAACCCATCACTTAGGTCATGTGTTCTGAACGTCATAACTTTTTCATACGATCTCATATTTCAACGATCTTTATATCCATGCGTTCGTACTTTAGTCTACTACAACCTTCATTTAGATTACTCCCGTTAAAAAGTAATATATTTTTTTACTTGCGATCTTTATATCCATACGTTTTTTATGAATGCATGTATGGATGTTTTTTTATAAAATCGTAAGTAAAAATATATTATATTTTAAAATGAGTAATCTTAATGTAACATCCCAAAAATACAGTCTGAAAATTTTGTTTTAAAATAGTAATAAAACCATATTCATTAATCGTCATATAAGAATCATAAAGAATGTATCTCAAAATATCTTAACAACTGTCAAATATATCAGAGTATAAACATCCCAGGCTGAACAAATGGTGTGTGCACTCCAATCTTCCCGAGCTCCTCTTTTGAAAACTGAGTACCTGAAAACAAAACTGAAAACTGTAAGCACGAAGCTTAGTGAGCTCCCCCAAACTACCACATACCATACAATAACATATAAAGCATCTACTGGACCTTGCCCACTGCATCGGACCAAAGTCCGGAAACTAACCAGGGCCTTGCCCTCTGCATCGGACCGAAGTCCGGAAACCGCATCGGACCGGAGTCCGGAACTAACCAAGGCCTTGCCCTCTGCATCGGACCAAAGTCCGGAACTAACTGCATCGGACCGGAGTCCGGAACTAACCAGGGCCTTGCCCTCTGAATCGGACCGATGTCCGGAACTAACTGCATCGGACCGAAGTCCGGAACTGATTGGGACCTTGTCCCCTGCATCGGACCGAAGTCCGGAACTGACTGAACATAACATAGCATAAACATATCAACTAGCATGAATACATATATTGCATACTGCATCGGAACAGAGTCCAGAACACATAACACAAAACATGCTTGAATCACAAAGACATCAAGCACTCTAACTACTGCATCAGACCGAGGTCCGGAACTAACTGAACATAGCATAACATAATCATAGCATATAATATAAACACATATACTGCATACTGCATCGGACCATAGTCTGGAACACATAACTCATACCATGTCTGTATCACAACAACACCAAGTAGGGGTGCAAACGAGTCAAGCTACTCGTGAGCTACTCGGGATCGGATCGTTAAAAGCTCGACTCGAAATCGATTTTAAACGAGCCCGAGCCAAGCTCGAGCTTAATATTAAGCTCGCTTATTAAACGAGCTTGAGCTCGAGCCTATGTCATTAAGCTCGATTAGGCTCGCGAGCCTAAACGAGCCTTTACATAATATAATTCATTATTATTTATATATATTAAAATAAAAATATATTATAGGAATTACGGATTTAGGGTATTAGTAAACGAGCTTCTTAACGAGCTCGAGCCGAGCTTAAGCTTATTTAGGCACATCAGATAACAAACGAGTCGAGCCCGAGCCCGAGCCGAGCTTGGATAATTCTTTACGAGCTCGAGCCGAGCTCAGTACAAGAAAGCTCGGATCGAGCCGAGCTCGAGCTCGAGCCTCATATAACTTAAATGAGCCTGAGCCAAGCCTGGCCAGGCTCGGGCTCGGCTCGGCTTGTTTGCACCCCTAACACCAAGCATACTGAACTATTGCATCAGACTGAAGTCCGGAACTACTGCTAATTAAACGGGTCGGCATTGTGGCCGTAGACCCGTTCCTACTGGAAGGAAACTCACCTCACACTGCTGAAGTCCCGAAGACACAATCCCACACTGCTGAAGTCCCGCAGACTCCACCCCAGCTGCTGGCTGACAGATTCCCGAACTGTCAACACCAAATAACACCCAATTAATAATTGGGTTCAAACACATGACTAAAAAAATACTTGCTTTGGATAATTGCTACATTACCCATAGCTTGGCTTACCCAAGCCAAGGACCAATCCATAGGCCCAAAGTCAACTAGGGATCAAAGCCCAACATATGGCCCAATTTTCCAAATTGGGCCCAAACCTCTACATGGACTTCCCTTAAGGCCCAATCGATCAGTCCAGTCCAACATGTATCATTCTAGGGCCCAATATCTTACAACCATCTAGGCCCCAACTATGGCCCAATTTTTCAAATTGGGCCTAATCCTTCATATGGGCCTTACCATAAAGCCCAACTAATTACTCTAGTCTATTTAATTATACTTGGATGGCCCAACACAAAGCCCAAGTGAAATTAGGGTTTCACATCAAATGATAACTAGGGTTAAGTGTTTCTTACTTAACCCACTAAGGACTTAACACACTAGTGTCACACCCCCAAACCAGAACGGCGGAATCGTTCGGGGGCGGAGGACGTCATATTCAGTATCATAACAGTTCATAGAAAGGAAAGTACACACCACCATAATATAAATATATTTGAAAAGTTTACATGATTGTAGATGTTACATGTTTGCAAAAGAAATCAAATACAAAATGGTGATCCAAAATATGTTACTAATGCCAACGCGTTAGTCTTTAGAAGTAGTTGCTACCTGGCTAGCGGTTTCCTGAGAATACAAGTTATTTCAAAGAAAAAGTGTCAACATTTAAGTTGGTGAGTTCATAAGTGGTGTTTTGAGAAGATGTATGCCATTCGAAAGTGTTTGTATGTTTTCCAGAAAAACCCTTATTTTCTTATAAAAGTATGAAATGCATATGAATGTTCGTGATGTAAATTGCAACTAATTGTACCGAGAAAATCCCTTATTTTCCTATTAGTTGTTTGGTTTGTATACAGGAAAAACCCTTATTTTCCTGACGTAACTGGCAGTCTCTAAGACCGAAAATCGCAAGCAAGCGACGTGCTTGTAAGTTGTGTCATAGTTTTACATAGTAAAGCTATACGAAGATCGCATTTATTAGATGAAGAATAGTTTTAATGACTACTCGTTCATAAAAGCATAATACCATAATAATTGTATATCTGATGAGTTTTATAACCATACTAAACATAATATGCCTGTAGCGACGTTCTTCAGGCGTCGTAGCGTTATGACAACTGTCACCCCAAAAGACGGACTGTAGCTAACAGTCAGGGCGCGGGATCATGACTTCCCGTATAGATCTATACACATTTGACACGTTCTCCGAACGGGAGACTCTGGTTATAGACAGGACTTGCAGCATTATTTTCTAATAAAGAAAAGTAACGTTTGAAGATATACACGGCTCATGGATTCTCAACTAAGTCTGTATTAAAGTAGTAGTTTGTATGCAAAGTTTAACTTCTTTCACAATGTTTGACAAAGCATAAATCATAAGTTCTTTGAATGCATAAAATGACTTAGTAAAGAATGTTACCCTTGATATGATGTATTTGTATGTAAACGTATAAATAAAACATATTTCTATTTATAAACATATTATATCCCAAGAGGGTAAAGTTGTGTTGTGAGGTGTTTTGCATCATAATAACTTCATAAGATAGTTAAAACAACAGTATGAAAAGTATAGCAAAAGATCGGTGTTTCACACGATTTTAGTCGTGTGTTTACTTGTATTCCCCCCCCCCCCCCCTTAAAAGTGTATAAAAGCATTTACAAAACATTTGAAAGTGTAGATTATAAGGGTATGAACTCACTTGTTAGTTTGAAGATAGCGAGATGGAAAACCGGGCAGAGTTTCGTCTCGGGAAACTGATTTTTCTCGGGATTCTCGGGAATCTCGGGAGTAGAATCGACCTTCGGGACTTGAGCCAAAAAGACCAGAGCTTCGGGTTTGAACGGACACGGAAAACGAGGCAAAGTTGAGAGAGAGAGAAGAGAAATGAGCCCTTTCTTTGGAAACTCTCGCATCCTATTTATAGTAAGGCTGGTCTGCCTCGGTACGCGGGGCGTACGCTCGTACGCAGCGCGTACGCGTACGTCATGCATGACCGAAGCCTCGACTGCCTCAGTTCGGATGGGACGGGTTGCTGGGTACGCGGGTCGGATGGGACGGCGGGTCGGACGAGTCGGAGCTTCGGA
The DNA here is from genome assembly GCF_002870075.4 of Lactuca sativa. NCBI lineage: Eukaryota > Viridiplantae > Streptophyta > Magnoliopsida > Asterales > Asteraceae > Lactuca > Lactuca sativa. The sequence continues at coordinate 109,387,957 of NC_056626.2, forward strand.
CGGGTCGGACGGGTCGGCTTCCTCGGATAGTGCGACGTGGCCGATCAGAGGCCAATCCTCTCGGTTACGCAGGGCGTACAGGGGTACGCAGCGCGTACCTCGGATGAGGACGCTGACTCCCCTTCGGATAATATCCGAATTTTGATTTAAATAAATAATTAATTTATTTAATAAACTTCAAAAATTCATATCTTCTTCATTCGAACTCCGTTTTCGATGGTCTTTATATCCACGCGTAGGTGAGACTACGCTCTACAACTTTCGTTTAGACTCCGTTGGCAAATTCCAAAATTATTTTTATTATTTATTTTATAACTAATCGTGTTTAAGGAATTTCTTTCAAAATTCATAACTTCTTTATTCGATGTCGGTTTTTGCCAGACTTTTTACCGCTGAAATACCATTGTCGAGACCTTAGATTCTCGTTTAGGTCATTCCGGCCAAAAGTCGCTCGATCTTCGATTTGAGTTTTTAGCTGTCTACTGCTATATTCGGATCTTGGAAAAATCATAACTTCCTCATGCGAAGTCAGATTTGGACGTTCTTTTTGTGTACGCTCACGGTTTAATGTTATCTATGACTTTCATTTAGATACCTAAGGCTAAATGCTATCGTATTGAAACTTTGCGTTTTCCGTTTAATCGGTGTTGTCGGTTTTGACGGAAATCTTAGAATGGTCATAGCTTCTTCGCCATAACTCAGATTTTAGTGTTCTTTATATATTTGGAAACCTTTAAGACGATATCTACTACATAGTGTACTCCAAATCAGAGCTTTTGAATAATTCATTTATCGATGATATTCCCATTACATTCAAAAGGGGTTACAAGACTCGGTTTATAATGCCCGGAAATAACGGGTTGTTACAACTAGGGACTTAATCCATTAAGGACTTAATCCATTAAGCCCATTATTGCTTAGATTAATTTTTGCTAATGATTATTATTTAATATTCACTTATTAAATAATTCTCACGTGTGCTGATAATCTCTCAAATATTAGTATTTTCTCAATTAGCTCATTAAGGACTTAGTCCATTAAGTTCTTTACTCTACTAGATAAATGAGATGGAGTGATTGGGCTTAATACATAATCCCATCTCAATGGCCCAAAAGTGGGTCCAATAAGTCTAAGGCCCAATAATCATAATTAGGGTTTTCCACCCAAACATGGCCCAATAGGCCCAAAACCAATCTCTAAGCCCATTAGGGTTTGCTAGCGGGGCACCACCCACTACCACCTCGGGTAGTGGTGGTCCATGGCGGCTCACGGCGGCGGCCACCACCCTAAGGTGGTGGTTTTCCATTTCTTTTTATTATTCAATTTGATAATTACAATTACAGGGCTTTAATCCAAATACACACACTCACTAACACACACACACACACACTAAGTAATACACACACACCCAACCACACCATGGTGGCCGGCGATGGCGCTTGGCGGCAGCCCCCACCTCACGGTGGTGGCGGTGGCTTTCTTGATCTATCCAGCCAACAACCCAAATCATACATCACTGAAATAACTCACACACGCCCTAACTGATTACAAAACAACTCCAGCCACCCACCTAGTGGCACATGGCGAAGGCAGAACCCTCGGAGAGGCGGCATCAGCTTTGTTATCGGCGGCAACCACCATGGCCGGCTGCCATGGTGGTTCTTCCGACCTCCATTCGGCAGAACCCATTCACACCCCAACATGGGATGAGATACGAACGCATACAACACAACGCAAGTACCCAATCACGGAGACAAGCGACTGACGAAAGGTATTGACGATGAGGCAGCCGCCCGGAGCGGCGACATCGGCCAGTGAAAAGGTATCGTCGGCTGAAATAGAGAAGGAAGAAGAATTACAGGCTTGCGTCGTTACCGGAGGAGATAGAGGCACAACGGCCCCAATGTCGACCTTGACTCACGCATTCGTCGGCAGCAAGTTTATGGTGGTAGTCTCGGCGCCGGAAGTCTGAGAAGGAGGGTGACAGCCGGTGATGGGAGGCTTGAGGTTGGGAGAGATGATGGCTGGGGAGTCACAAGGTGGCGGCTGCTAAGGATTAGGTTTAGGGTTTCGCTTGGGTTATATCTTCATACACGAAAGGAAATGACGGGGCTTCACCCGTGTTCTTTCTTCAAACTTGTAATATTTTAACAAGTTTAGTCCCCCTCAACAGATTCATTTTCAAACAAAGTCCTTAATTTACCAATTCAACCCTACCCTCTGAAATTCCTTTCAAATCAAGCCCAAAACATACACTCTAGCCCCCGACCCCATAAAATCTTCTCAACTTAAATCCAAAACATACCAAACAGACCCTGACCTCCGTAATCCTTTTCAATTTAATCCCGAACATACTCTTTTAAACTCTGACTTCCAAAATTCTTCACAAATTAGTCCGGGACTCACATTTACTAATTTTATTTAAATAAATGGGGTGTTACAACTCTCCCCCACTTAAATTAGATTTCGTCCTCGAAATCACTCCTTACACGCCAACTACTCATGTAACTTGGCCATAACCCTGGGCACACCCTAGCCTCCTCAAGGCAGTTGTGACCAATCATCCCAAAGCCCTAACATCTTCAGGCGAACTAATCCCTCACAACAAGCTCACATCTACTTCCTCTGGATTCTGATGTCTCGAGATGGTCTGAATCCCTGATTTGCCTGAAAACACTGATCTGCCTGAAACCCTGACTGCCTGAAACTGTACCCTGACACATGGCCGCTTCCGAAATCCATCTAGGCCTTCCTGGTCTCAACTTATTCGACAATCATCTGAAGTACCGGGTTCCAACCCAACTGCGGAGCCAAAGGGCTCCCTACTTAGTCGCCTCACACGACTTCTGAACAAATTCCTCCTCTAGAACTATTTGCCACTAGTACCATGCCACTGAGGCTCTAATAACTTGCTGATCTAACTGATCGAGTCCATACATCGAGTCCTGACGTCACCAAACCCAAAGCTAAAAGTGATTGATACATGACCATTGGTAGCCTTATGTCATAAATGACATCAAGCAGTCCACTGCTTCTCTGCTCTCTTCTCTGTAGTGGCGCTTCTATAGTCTTATCACTTGCTTAACCAGGTCTCATCCGTCAGGGAAATTCCGAAATCCAACTCGTGGATTTCCATTTCCTCACTGCTACACCCGAACTGGTGGGTACTACTATTCTTTCTGCATCCTAACAACGCACTCACGCTATCTACCAACCTAGTGAAGGCTGCGGCTACTCCCACAGACTCACATCACTCTAGTACTATCTGCTAATCTTGTGAATGCTACGGCTACACCCGCAGACTTACAACACTCTAATACTATCTGACTGCTAGTGAATGCTACGGCTACACCCGCAGACTTACAACACTCTGATGCTATCTGACTGCTAGTGAATGCTACGGCTACACCTGCAGACTTGCAACACTCCAATACTGGATCGAACATGCGCTTGCCCCGCACTCAATTGAACTTGTGTCCTAACTGGAATCCCAAACCTGATTCCCTACGGCTTGCTAGTAACATCACGGGAACGCGATCTCCTTACTGGAAAGCTTTTCCGAACTTCCATCTCACACTATCCTCAAACCATACAACCGCTTGGGTTATCTTCCTTCCCAATAAGGATGCAAAACTTATCCTAGTCTCAAAACTGCTCCTGCTTCTGAATCCTTGGGTGATTCTCCCCCACTTTGATTCAGCTAATGCCCTACAACACACAAAACTGGAAGAATTCCCAATCCTTCTCGCCACCCATGACCAATTTGCTAGAAACCACACTTACCATTGCTAGTGTTTCAACACTAGCTAATCCAAAAGATCACACAACTTCTAAAAATCCGAATAAATCTCCGGTAATAACATGCTAAACCCAGGAAGCTCTGAATCTCAGTTGGAGACCTCGAAATTCTCCTCTGCATCACGACCTCTATCTTGGCCGGATCGACTAGAATATCCTTCTGATTGACAAGGTGCCCAAGAAATTGCGCCCTGTGCAACCAGAACTCACAATTAGAGAACCTTGCGAAAATTCTCTCCCTCCTCAAAGTCTCTAGCACCTCCCGCAGGTGCTTCTCGTGCCGCTCCTCATTCTTGGAATAAACCAAGATGACGCTGTACTTTCCCAATCCCATAATTTGGGGAATTGCTCTATCACTCTTCACTAATGCTTCTCGTCATGCAATTGGCATATGACATCTCTTGAAAATGTAATTCAGACACGAACCAAGGATAACACAGGGTTACACTTACTCAACCCTTGGAATAAAAGGCTCCCTTGTGCAGTTTCCCACAAGTGCTGCATCGATTCTGATCCTGATGGTGTCTCGAAAGCTAATCTGAAATCTACGGTCTCCTCCCAAGACCCTTCACTATAAGCAACTGATCTGGTTCCCTCTTATCAGTGTGCTCTAAGTCAATATCCCGCTCTCGAGCTCTAAAAGTCATATCAATCAGGGTCTTACACCCCGAGATACTCATAATTTCCCTGCTATCATTCTATAATATGTTATGATAACTTACCTTCTTCGTTTCCTCATCTGCTGCATACTGTGGTACTATATAAGCTCTTTCCCGAGACTTGGCAGTGACATCTGCCACAGTCTTAGTCGTCTAGTGGAGATTTAACAACTCTTGCGCCAACTATTGCGCCTCAATCGCCTGGGCACACTCTGCCCAGAATCTGGTCTGGAAGTCATCCCATGTCATAGCATCAACCACGTCATCCCTCAACTCACTACCAACCTCTTCCTATCAATCTCGTTCTCTATCCCTCAAGAGACAGGAAGTAAGTCAGGTCTTGTCTCCTTTCGAGATAACGTCTGGTACGAAAAGTATTGGCAACATCTGCCAACCATCTACTGCTAACAATGGGGTCCCTAACCCCCATGACAATCTGGAGCCTCACAAACTGTGAATTCCCGAAACATCAATGTATGGGTCTCTATTATGACTGCTATCTCTGTGCAGAATGCACTCGGCCTCTCATCACAAATCTCCATAATGCCCTCCTTGATCACACTGAGGATCACAAGAGACTGGTCAGTGATACTGTGCAAAATTCTCAAATGAAATGAACTCTCTCATCTGATCATCAATCTGCCCGGCTCCAGAGTCCGAGCCTGATCTCCTGTCGACACCAGAACTACCATATGGTCTACAACGTAGCGTCACTATACTCGGCAACATGCCATCACTAACATCACAATACTCACCCAATCTCGAGGGATCTCACACACTACAAGTTCCATGGATTCATCTCAGCCTTCCTTGATTCGAGTACGGGTCCTCTACTTTGAGTAGTACGGGCCCATACTACCTTCCACATCTATCCGTACTTTCCTCAAGAACTGCCTCGACTCCACCAAGTCACTCTACTGCTACTGATCTCTGCTACTATCTTCCTAGGCTTTCCCTAGGGAACTTCAGACTCCACCCAAACCAGTCCTCAGCTGTTGAAGGCCTCCTTGTAATGCCAATTAGTCACCACCTGAATACCATCACATGAAATGAGGCTCGGATAATCCTTCGAGTAAAAGTCTCGTCCCTACAACAGTTAGACTCAAACAAGAGCTGCGCAGTAGGGCCGAATCCAGCACTCTGAGATTATTCAACCCTGATCACATGTAATGTGACGTATTCACCTAATGGCTAACTCCCATCACCCAGAGTCCCACAAAGCACAAAGCAAGCAGCATTCAGATAAAGGAAACATACTCAGGCAAAACTATTCTCATGACAAGAAGTTGTACTAGCATACAATGCTAAACTCATACTATCAGGCATAACCTACACATGCTATCCTATTACTGTCTACTCAATACTAGCATGAAATTCTTATCAAGCTGAAACACATAAAGCAGGCACATAGGGCATCCTCCTAAATCCTTAGTCCTATACTAGCATGCTGTTCTACTGAAACTGAAACTGAAACTGGAACTAAAACTGAAACTGAAACTATTGATCATAAACTTGTATAGGTAATTTGGGAGTACTTACTTGAGCTCGGCTGATTGCATGCACCACACCCTTTTTCTCTTTTCAAAACTCTTTTCGCTTTTTCTAAAACTCTTTTCTTAATAACTTTTCTAAAATTGTTTTCTTTTCTCAAATTCTTTTGTAACCATGGTTTTTCTCTTGAAAACTTTATACCTCTTCCTTAGTTTGAGTTCAAACACACTCAGGAGTGCGCCCGAATCCCTCAAACCAAGGCTCTGATACCAACTTGTAACATCCCAAAAGTACAATCTGAAAATTTCGTTTTAAAATAGTAATAAAATCATGTTCATCAATCGTCATATAAGAATCATAAAGAATGTATCTTAAAATATCTTAACAACTGTCAAATATATCAGAGTATAAACATCCCAGGCTGAACAAATGGTGTGTGCACTGCAATCTTCCCGAGCTCCTCTTTTGAAAACTGAGTACCTGAAACCAAAACTGAAAACCGTAAGCACGAAGCTTAGTGAGCTCCCCCAAACTACCACATACCATACAATAACATATAAAGCATCTACTGGGCCTTGCCCACTGCATCGGACCGAAGTCCGGAAACTAACCAGGGCCTTGCCCTCTGCATCGGACCGAAGTTCAGAAACTGCATCAGACCGGAGTCCGGAACTAACCAAGGCCTTGCCCTCTGCATCGGACCAAAGTCCGAAACTAACTACATCGGACCGGAGTCCGGAACTAACCAGGGCCTTGCCCTCTGAATCGGACCGATGTCCGGAACTAACTGCATCGGACCGAAGTCCGGAACTGATTGGGACCTTGTCCCCTGCATCGGACCGAAGTCCGGAACTGACTGAACATAACATAGCATAAACATATCAACTAGCATGAATACATATATTGCATACTGCATCGGAACAGAGTCCAGAACACATAACACAAAACATGCTTGAATCACAAAGACATCAAGCACTCTAACTACTGCATCAGACCGAGGTCCGGAACTAACTGAACATAGCATAACATAATCATAACATATAATATAAACACATATACTGCATACTGCATCGGACCATAGTCCGGAACACATAACTCATACCATGTCTGTATCACAAAGACACTAAGCATACTGAACTACTGCATCAGACTGAAGTCCGGAACTACTGCTAATTAAACGGGCCAACATTGTGGCCGTAGACCCGTTCCTACTGGAAGGAAACTCACCTCACACTGCTGAAGTCCCGAAGACACAATCCCACACTGCTGAAGTCCCGCAGACTCCACCCCAGCTGCTGGCTAACAGATTCCCGAATTGTCAACACCAAATAACACCCAACTAATAATTGGGTTCAAACACATGACTAAAAAAATACCTGCTTTGGATAATTGCTACATTACCCCTAGCTTGGCTTACCTAAGCCCAAGGCCCAATCCATACGCCCAAAGTCAACTAGGGATTAAAGCCCAACATATGGCCCAATTTTCCAAATTGGGCCAAAACCTCTACATGGACTTCCCTTAAGGCCCAATCGATCAGTCCAGTCTAACATGTATCATTCTTGGGCCCAATATCTTACAACCATCTAGGCCCCAACTATGGCCCATCTATGGCCCAATTTTCCAAATTGGGCCCAATCCTTCATATGGGCTTTACCCTAAAGCCCAACTAATTACTCTAGTCTATTTAATTATTCTTGGATGGCCCAACACAAAGCCCAAGTGAAATTAGGGTTTCACATCAAATGATAACTAGGGTTAAGTGTTTCTTACTTAACCCACTAAGGACTTAACACACTAGGGACTTAATCCATTAAGGACTTAATCCATTAAGCCCATTATTGCTTAGATTAATTTCTGCTAATGATTATTATTTAATATTCACTTATTAAATAATTCTCGCGTGTGCTGATAATCTCTCAAATATTAGTATTTTCTCAATTAGCTCATTAAGGACTTAGTCCATTAAGTTCTTTACTCTACTAGATAAATGAGATGGAGTGATTGGGCTTAATACATAATCCCATCTAATTGGCCCAAAAGTGGGTCCAATAAGTCTAAGGCCCAATACTCATAATTAGGGTTTTCCACCCAAACATGGCCCAATAGGCCCAAAACCAACACACACACACCCAACCACACCATGGTGGCCGGCGATGGCGCTTGGCGGCAGCCACCACCTCACGGTGGTGGCGGTGGCTTTCTTGATCTATCCAGCCAACAACCCAAATCATACATCACTGAAATAACTCACACACGCCCTAACTAATTACAAAACAACTCCAGCCACCCACCTAGTGGCACATGGCGAAGGTAGAACCCCCGGAGAGGCAGCATCAGCTTTTTTATCGGCGACAACCACCATGGCCGGCTGCCATGGTGGTTCTTCACGACCTCCATTCGGCAGAACCCATTCACACCCCGACATGGGATGAGATACGAACGCATACAACACAACGCAAGTACCCAATCATGGAGACAAGCGACTGACGAAAGGTATTGACGATGAGGCAGCCGCCCGGAGCGGCGACATCGGCCAGTGAAAAGGTATCGTCGGCTGAAACAGAGAAGGAAGAAGAATTGCAGGCTTGCGTCGTTACCGAAGGAGATGGAGGCACAACGGCCCCAATGTCGACCTTGACTCACGCATTCGTCGGCAGCAAGTTTATGGTGGTAGTCTCGGCGCCGGAAGTCTGAGAAGGAGGGTGACAGCCGGTGATGGGAGGCTTGAGGTTGGGAGAGATGACGGCTGGGGAGTCACAAGGTGGCGGCTGCTAAGGATTAGGTTTAGGGTTTCGCTTGGGTTATATCTTCATACACGAAAGGAAATGACGGGGCTTCACCCGTGTTCTTTCTTCAAACTTGTAATATTTTAACAAGTTTAGTCCCCCTCAACAGATTCATTTTCAAACAAAGTCCTTAATTTACCAATTCAACCCTACCCTCTGAAATTCCTTTCAAATCAAGCCCAAAACTTACACTCTAGCCCCCGACCCCATAAAATCTTCTCAACTTAAATCCAAAACATACCAAACAGACCTGACCTCCGTAATCCTTTTCAATTTAATCCCGAACATACTCTTTTAAACCCTGACTTCCAAAATTCTTCACAAATTATTCCTGGACTCACATTTACTAATTTTATTTAAATAAACGGGGCGTTACACTTAACGAAAGTTATAGTAGACTCAAAAAAACGAACACGTGGATATAAAGGTCGTTAAAATCCGAGATCGCGATGGACATAATCATCAATAGCCCGAAACACCTATCAATGATTTTTCCACGTAAGATGTCGTGAGAAAAACCCTAAAGAATTCATTTATAAGTGCTGAATGAGTAAAAAAACAAAAAAAAAAAAGTCTTATTTTGAAACAAAAAAATATTAAGTACTAAACGTGTACAAAAATATCAAGGACTAAATGTGTACAAAATGAAAAATATATTACGATATTAAGTCATTTTTCCCGGCTAACCTGGAGTAACTGATCATAAGGATTAAATGTGTACAGTTTAACAAGTTGAAGGGGTAAATGTGGACGAAAAAAACTCAACGTCCAATTGTGTACGAATAAAAAAATATATTATTTTTTTAACGAATAAAATGTATTTCATATATTACATTATTACATTGAAGAATATAAATATACGGGTAAATTACACAGATTGTCCATGTGGTTTGGGGTAACTTGTACTTTTGGTCCTTATTAACTTCTTTTTAACTTGGACAATCCCTTTGTTTTTGTTTTATTGCGTCGTTGGTCCTTGAATTACATAAAAAGAATATTATGCCCTTATGTATTTCCTTTTTAATTTTCTATTATTATTTTTACTGTTTTAAATCAAAAAGAATATATATATATATATATATATATATATATATATATATATATATATATATATATAAACCTCCCACTCCTCATGTATCCCCATTCACCGGTTCTCCTTTCACCTAATTCTCCTTTTACATCCCACCCACTTTTCTGATGACCACCCCTATGACGAGAGACCCCAATCAAGCGGCGACCATGTGAGCTTTCTTCCCTCTCATTTTCTCTTCTCTCATCTTCGCTCGAGATTTCCGTTTGAAAACCTCTATGCCATCACTACCCTTTCAGATCTCCACTGATGGATTCCGATTAGGGTTTGGGGTTGGAATGAGAGGCAACTAGGCTTCATGGTTAGAGCATCGTCGACATCGGTTACTGCATCGAAGACGGATTTAAAAATAAAAATCCATGGAGTGTCGCTGACATCGGGTTTCTCCAGTTTCCCTCCCATCATCTCGTTTTTTCCTCTTATCTACCAATTAAACCATCTGTAAAAAATTATTTATGTATATTGGTTGATTGTGAAAAAAAATTGGAAGAACATCTTGTTGAATTAGGTGTCTAAGCCCATAAATATAATTGATATGTACTTGATTTGATAGTAACATGGTCCTTTTGGGTTGCCTTCACTCTTGCAACTTGACAGGATGACTTTTGGAGAGAAGTTGAATTTATTGTTTGGAATAATGAATTCATATAAATGATTTATTAATATGTTATGAAAATAATATATTAATAGGAAATCATGTTGTTTAATTAATATTTAATCAGAAATTAATTTGGAATTAATTTTGGGATTAAAGGAATTAATTAAAAGTAAATTGGTTGTTTTGCAAATCAATGTGTCACAACTAGCATTTTTGGCTAGGAAATTTCTGTACTCACGTAAGCAATGGCTATTGTGAGACTTGTGCTAACACATTATAGTGTACAATATGATTACTAACGATCCATGAAGGGATTAAAATGCAAATCTCTCCATGTACCTCAAATCTCTCCCAAATCTCTCCAAGTATATTGAATCTCTCCCAAATCTCTCCAAGTATATGAAATCTCTCCCAAATCTCTCCAAGTATATCAAATCTCTTCCAAATCTCTCCAAGTATATGAAATCTCTCCCAAATCTCTCCAAGTATATGAAATCTCTCCCAAATCTCTCCAAGTATATCAAATCTCTCCCGAATCTCTCTAAGTATATGAAATCTCTCCACGTATCTCAAATCTCTCTATGTACCTTCCTTAGTCGAAAACAGCTCAAAACTTAAGGAGAAAAAACCAAAAGGACCATCTTGGTCCGAAACCCTCTTAGTTTGGAACCCTCTTGGTCCGGAACCCTCTTAGTCTGGAACCCTCTTGGTCCGGAACCCTCTTAGTCCGGAATGCCTTCTAAGGAACCAAGAGGAATCGCGTCTCGGAACTCCCCTGCTTCGGACATCCTTGCAGCTCCGGAAGACCCCGCTTCGCCTCGCCTCACTTCGGAATTTCTAGCCGGTCCGGACATGCGAACTTCGCACCTGACTCCGGATCAGAGGGAAGTGCTCTGAAACCTAGTAAGCAGCTTCGGAACTCGCATGTCGACTCCGAAACCTCTTGAATCCACTCCGGAATTTGGGATTTGACTTTGGACCCTCGCAGATTCCGGACTACACTCCGAATTTTTGTCCATTTCGGACTTTTTCTTCAGTTTAGGATATTTTGACGTCGGGAATTCCTCCAAACTCATATTTTTCATATCCTAGACCCCTTAAACCCCTATTTTATGCCAAATTTGATTATTTTAAACATATTTATATAAAATAATACCCAAGATTTTAAAAGGGATTCTAAGTAGATAAGGGGTTTGACTTTATGATGTGATGCAAATCCCCCATTTTCCCATGCAAATCTCAGTAAAACCTATATTACCCATAGCTAATAAGGTTATCCACCACCCCTCCAAGCAAATATCAAATCACCCCTTATCCCCTCCATTTAGATACGTGAACTCCTTTCCCCCTTATTCCACTTCTCATTTTCATACTCAGTAAACTCCTAAGAGGTGCTCTCAACTCATTCAAGCTTCAAGTCTCATTCCTTCAAAGGAAAATTCCTAGATTTTGTAAGTATCTCATCTTTTGTCACACCCCAAAACCAAGAACGGCGGAAACGTTCAGGGGTGGAGGACGTCATGTGAAGTATCATAACAGTGCAAAGTAGTAAACAAGCAACAACATCATCCATTGCATTAAAAGTAAAGTTTTAATACATGTGTGTTCTTTCATTGTAATAAGACACCAAAATATGTAATCAAAATAAAAGACGAGACTTGTCTGTGCTCCGTCTTCTCAAAACCTGGTCATCGTACCTGTCTACTGGTGACCTGAGAATACAAGTTATTTTGAAAGAGTGTAGATCAGCATAAAGCTGGTGAATTCATAAGTATTTAAGTGTCATTACTCTGATTTGGAAAGCTGTTATGAATGCCATGTAAATCTTTGAATAAATCATTTGATATAAGTGTGAAAACCCTAGAAAATCCCATATTTCCTACTAGTATAAAAGTAGTCTTCTACCAAGACCTGAATGTTTTTCTGTAACAAAGATGGTTTTTCCCTTGTATGACTACTATTAACAATATATAGTCTACCTCATCATTTATGTGAACATATCACAAAATAAAAGTAATAGGGAAAATATAATCATTTAAGTATTATCCTTTGGTACTAGGATAAACACGACATAGGAAATGCCGAATAGTATTAACCATAGGCATCCGTAGATGTGCATTGTCCTCTGTAGCTAACAGCAGGGTGTAGGAATGGTGAGTCCCGTAAAGGTACTTTTGTAAAAGTATTAACCGTAGGCATCCGTAGATGTGCATTTACCTCTGTTGCTAACAGCTGAGTGTCGGAATGGTTAGTCCCGTATAGTATCCTTTTGTACTAAGATAGACGGATCTAATCTACACGTATAATATGTAATAGTATCTCATAATATAGAATCTAGGTACAAGTATCTATTTAAGAGGATCCATGTAAGTGTATCTCTTCATATAGCATTTAGTATATACTCATGAATGAACTGACTTCGATGTAATTCCTTGTAATAGGAATAATGTTTTGTATCCCCTAAACTATTCCTATAGTAGTTTACTGGAATGTATTTGATGTCCAAGAAGGTTTATACACCCTTGTTACTCAAGAGTGTGGGAACTGAATGAAGGATGAAAGCTATCATATCAATACATATATTTATGAAAGATAAGTGTATCGATATGGTTTATAACAACAAGTTAAAGAGGTTTTGTAAAACATTTAAGAGTTTTGAACAATAGATAATAATGACTTGATGTCATTTCTTAAAACATTTCAAAAGTAAATCGTTTTGATAACAAAGTGTATCAGGACTAAAAGTCATTTTGTGTATCACATTTTGAAGTATGTGAAATCATTTGGATGAAAACACAGTTATAAATCACATGTGATTGATTCTATAACATACTGTTTTCTACTTGTATTCCCCCCCCCCCCCATTTAAATCATTTAAAATCATTTAAAAGATTGATTAAGGGGTATGAACTCATATGTAGTTGGTGGTTTGGATGAACGGATAAGGTAGGATGCGAGGTGTCAAGTGAAGACTTGTACACACTCAATGATCCTAGTTAACATATAATAACACATATATGTATCCAATTAGTCTTTAAACTACTAATTGACAAAGTTAAGACATCCTAAGACATGTAAAACACCTTATATAAGTGCTACAAGTCATAAGGATTACATCCAAGTGCTGTAGGACCTTGCTATTGTGTTTGGGGTTCAAGGGTAAACTCCCTTGGAGTTTACGGTTTTATGACCATAACCCCATGGGTTTACGGTCGTAAAAAAATGAGTTTACGGCCGTAAACTCATGTTCTTTTGACCATTTGTTGTTTTGAAGCTCTACAAGCCATTAGAAGTATCCCCTCTTCATGCTTAAGCCTATGGAAGTGTTTAGGGCACCATTTCACTCCTAAATGGAGTTTACGGTCCCTGGACCATTTCCCTTTGGGTTTACGGTCGTAAACCCCTATGGGTTTTGGTCTTTTGATATTTTCAAGTCTTTAACACATCAACGAATGGATCTATGCAAGTTACCAAGGCTTAGGAAAGGGCTAGGGACATTTTGGCACCATTTGTAGGGTTTACGGTCCAAGAACATCTTGGACTGTAAACACCTTGATCTTGGTGTTTCTTGGATGTTTTCTTGATATATGAAAGTGTAACAAGCTTTACAATACACTAGGGTAGGAGTAATTACTAGTTAGAAGCTTGAAAAGGTACCAAAAGGCCAAGAACACTAGTGTATGTTCTTGGTGTTCTTGGTGAAACTTGAAGATTCAACCTTTTGGAAAGATTTCATGGATAGAAGTGTGTTAAATCACTAGATTAAGTGATATACTAGCTTAAAAGGGCTAGAAACACTTACTAGATGAAGATCTTGAAGAATTCTTTGGATGATACTTGAGAGAGTTTGAGATTTGGATCTTGAAAGTTGGAAAAATGGTAAAAATAACTAAGTGTTACCTTTATACCACTTTCCTTTAGGGTTTACGGCCGTAAACTCCTTGTTTAGGCCGTAAACTCCTTGTTTAGGCCCTAAACTCTAAACTTTTGATGTGTTGGGACTTTATTGTTGCACAATAAACCCTAGGGCATCCTCTCTCTTGATATCTCCTAAAGTGTTAATCCTAAAATACTCAAACTTAAACCAAAAAGTTTGAAAATTAGCTGTAACTGTTCTGACTTCTATTGACTTGATATGTTGTACAGAATGGAAATTTCGGGTTGTCACATCTTTTTTGACTAGTGATTCTCCACATTATTCCTAAGATTTCATTATATTAACACATAAAATTATTCTTAGGATATTATAAAGTTCAAAGAACCTTTCAAGTGTTGGAACTTGGAAGCTCCTTAACACTCCTTCAAATCACCTAGCAAGCTAAACCAATGTGAGCTTCATACCCTTACTTTTACAAGATTTCTATTGTTTTTGGGGGAGGATACAAGTCAAAGGTCTTGTGAAATCATCAACTATTTACTTGTCCATATTTTGCATGTTGTTATATATGTGTTTAAAACTCATGAAACTCCTTGTAGAAGCCCAAATTTCGAGATTTTGGTTAAGTCCCAAGAACTTAAACTATATTTCACAAACTACTATTGATTTGAAGTAAAAATTAGTATTTATATGAATTATCATTCATAAAATCTTACACCAAAAGTCACAAGGATTGTTCAAGAAAATTTTTTTAAACAAAAGATCGGAACTAATATTTTGAAGATATCAAGTTACGAAAGTATGGATATCTTGGGCTATTTTCGTCCATATATATATATATATATATATATATATATATATATATATATATATATATATATATATATATATATATATATATATATATATATATATATAATAGTTGTGTACTCGCGCAATGCAGCGGGACACAAATTGTTAAGAATGAACTTACAACGTTTAAGTTCCGTTTTTGTTCAAAACGAACTGTAGAGCTTGGTTTTTGTTTTGTTTTTAAAGTTGGTTCTTCACTATGATTTGTTTTTTTATTTTTCTATATAGTTTGTTTCATTTTGGTTCAAGTTAAAAACAAAATAGTTAGATTAGGTTTTTCGTTTGGATCATTTTTAAAACCAAAAAACTTAAAAATATAGACCTAGTCATGAGCATGTGTTTTCATTTTCTTCTGTCTACACATTTGATCAATAAAATAATATATATTATTCATATTTATGTATATATAACGAATTCCATCACCAAATAAAATGTGAACTTAATTATGATAACAATTTGTAGCAATTAGTGACGGAGTAATCAAGCCGATAACTAAAGAAAAATATGTGTTGTCAACCTTTGTCATTTAAGTTAAACGTTGTTATTATTCTCACATTGATTCTTTAGAGTGATAAAACATTAATTTTTGAGAATTAAAAAAAATGATAAACATATATTAATATTAATGTTTCAATATGGCAACAACAATATATATATAAATTCATATTCATCTATATGTACAAAGATATATAATATGGAACCAAAATACAACACACAAGAACACATACATATGAAGTTTATATGTGAATCAACTATATTAGTTACATACAAAAGTACCCGGTATTTGTGTTTTATAAATTCTATCACAATTACAAATTATTTTTGCAAAATAATTACAAATTTTGTGCAAAAGTTTTATTATATAAAAATAATAAAATAATTAGACGGTGTAATTTTTGCATCGTCTTACAAAAGCGATAAAAAACAATTAAATAGTTAATATTTACATTGTTTTTTTTTTGTTTTGGTTTTAATTTTTCAATTTTTTTTTGTTGCAGTTTGTTTTTTATTCAATCTTACAAATTGTTTTTTTAATCTGAAAATCTAAATATATGTTGACTTTCACTTACAAATGCAAAATGTCATTCAATAAATTATAATCAAACCACTAACCACAAAAGATTTTGATTTTATAACCAACAATACAAAATTTTATTCATCACAACAACCTCTATTTTATAAATCAGTCTCCTTTGACCATTTGTTCATACTTTGTAACTATATGGAAACAAGCAAAATTTTGTGGAATAAAAAACATAAGCTGGAATTATAATTAGAACATATGCAACCCAATGTACAACAAAATATTGAATTTCAAATGAGAAAAGGTATACATTTTTTTTTTGTAAAAAAATACAATTAATAATTAACAAATATTTTTTTCCCTTTTTTAGTTACCAAATATTTTTATTAAAAAGCAAAATACTCTTGTTAACACAAGGACATGGCTATGATTAATATACAAACATTATTAAAAACTATGACAATAAAGGTGAAAAACAAGAACTCTTTAGAACCACCAATGCGATTTTGGATTTTGTAAAACAATTTTTTTATTCCATCGAAACATTGAAAGATGAAATTTTGAACTCTACCTGAGCTTCATATAGGAAAGAGTATTGAAATATTTAGAATAAAACAGTTGGTTAGTAATAATAATTAAATTACGAATGTGTATACCACCTCATTTTTTGTTTCTACTTGTTGTATGCAATGATGTTGTAGTCTTGTGACATTGTAATGCTTGATTATATATGAGCTAGATATACGAAGGAGAGAGTAATTAATGATAGAGGAGATGATAAACCTGAAACAAAGTTTCGTTGATATATTGCTTAATTGCTTGATTTTGATTAGGTCACAGATGGAGCCTATGATTTATATGAGAATGTAGGGGAAATTTGGGATCTAAAAAATAGATTCAAAATTTCATAATTAATCCCCAAAATTACCCCCCATTCATGATATCCGGTTTTTAGTAAGGACTAATTAGTGGTCTATTTATGTGTAGTTGAGTTGTATACAAAGCATAATATTTATTTTTTAAAATTGATTTCCATAATCATCTCCTCAATTCATGGTGTCCGTTGTATTTGGTAAGGATTAATAGTTTGATTTTCTCTAAATTAAGATTAGTGGTATTTGAATTAGATTATGGTACTTGTTGTTGTAAAGATTGTATCTCTTAAATTTTTCAAGAAATATTGAATATGCTTAATACTATAGTAAAGATAAAGATTGTGAGAATACTTATCGTTTTTAATTTAAATTGATTCATCTAATAAGAAGTATTTACCCTTTTAACCGGAACTTATATGATAGTATCTTGATCCATTTATAGTATAACAAATTTTAATATAAATCCATAATTAAAATAAATAATGCAACCTTTTACTTTAAATAAAAAAAAAACTCACAACTTATGTTCAAAAAATTAAAATAAATAAATAAAATATATTTGTTTTGATATTAAAAGAATATTGATTTTATGTAGAAATTTCTCATCGTTTAGAAAAACTAAAGGAATTTATACAAAGTAAAATTAATCAATAAAATAACCACTATAATTTTTTGTATTGATTATAAAATATTTGAGTCTAATAAAATTATAACATTTACTTTTTTGGAATAAAATAATATTTACAAGTTTCACTAAGTTTTTTTTAGGAATAAAATAACACCGTGGCCTTTTCATTCCACACTTCTTTTCTCTCTTTCCAAATCATAATTGAATGAAGAAAAAATATCATAATATCAACTCCTTTTTAGAAACTTAGCACATATTTACCATCTCTCCAATCTAATTTTTATTATTTCAATCCTCGAAAAAAAAATAGATCACAAAATTTATGACCATTTAAGTGCTTATCTTTATAATCAAGACAATAATCTTTCAATCTTTGCAATTGCTCCATCAAAATTCCAACCAGGTCGCTATAATATACCAAAAATGACCATCGTTTAAACTAACGACCCTTAAAAATTAGAAAATCCATTTTGTAACAAATACCCCTCGTTTTCCAAAGTATTACCTAATGTTCTTTCATAAAGGTGTTAGTGATGGAAGATGATCTTGAAAATGTCTTCCACGTACATTAAATAGAAGCAAATTTTGAATCATTTCAGGGCTCAAAACACCTAAAACAAATTTACATAAGCCTTCTTCAAAATCTTCACAACACAAACATGTTGTAACCAATATTGACCGACTAAAACTCAAGTGAAGTTCACAACATTCAGGTAATTGATGGATTTTGTTCAATACTACACGTTTATTACCTTGGATAATCTTTTTATTTTATTTTATTTTATTTTATTTTATTTTTTTTTTGAAATTTCAAAATGATTTTAACCTTTAAGCTTTCATCCTACTGCCAAACAAACCCAAATTCAACAAAATATGGTAAGTGGCATTTATCGTTTATTAATTAGGAAAATGATAAAAATCTACTTGAGATATTTGTTCATGAAGATTACTATATATATTAAAAATATAAAAGAGCAATCCTTAGTTTCTACTCGTGGACAATTAGTAAGCAAAATAATGCAATTTAAGAGCAATTAGTAAGTAAAATAATGCAATTTAAGAACAATTAATAAGCAAATTAATTCAATTTATTAACAGTTCGTAAACCTGTTATGATCCCATTTTTTTTACTATAGAACAATTAGTATCCAAAATAATGCAATTTAAAAGAATTCTACATGAATGAGTTGAGCAAGAATACGTTACCTTTATATTTGCCTCAAAATTCTCCAAAGATTACCATAATATTTACCTTGGCTCCCTTACATGTTGTAGCATCAACAGAAAAACATATAAACAATAATATTGATCAGTTCATTTCCTTTAATTTTCCAACACATATATAAACAAAAACATATCGAAACTCAAGTGAAAAGGGAACTCCATAATTTCTGTTCTAGTAGACCCATTAGGTGGGATTTCAAATGTTATGAATGTAAGTGTAGACCGAAGAACCCTTGAAATAAATTGTTAAAATAATCAGTTAATTAATACACAAGCTACATTTGTTTAAGTAGTTAAGAGTTGATGATGATCTAAAGGTTGCGAGAATGTCCAAATTTGAAATTCTTACTTGAGTTTAACTCATACAAAATGTGAATTTAATTAGCAAGAGCTTTTAAGTGGTCCGGTGAAAGCTCTAACCCCGTCTCTTTTAGCTGCAAGACAAAAAAAATAAAATTAAAAAATTAGATAACCATCTAAAAACCCCATAACTAAAAAGATGGATAAAGTTAAGAGGATACAAAGAAAATAATATCTCATTCAGAAATAGTCATATCTTGATGATCTCTTTGAAAAGCATGATATATTGAGGGATATTTTCTCCTAACAAAACCTTGTTGTTTGAAGAAGGATAAAAGAAAGAACCGTATTCCATAAGGGGTGACCAACACCATTATATTTGATAATAAAGTAACTATAAATGATTATCTATAAGTGCTATGTGTCACACTTTGTTGTAGATATTTCTTCTTTTTGCGGTTCTTCCTGTGCATTGAAAATCAATAGCTTATAAGCAATTCAAGTGATTATAGAGCAGAGAAAATAAACCCTAGTATCAAGCTAGTTTGATTTAAAGCATCAAGCTATAAATTCAATATAACCACATCCAAAATCAAAAAATAAATGAAATTAACCTAATTCATGAAGCAACCATGTACAAATTGAAAGATAAAAGTTTATAATCCAAACAAAAACGAAAAATATAAATGAAAACAATCGAAGACATGAAAGTCACTGATTAGGAAATCGGCACATCTCTAACCACGACAGTTAGAGTGCCCATAGGTCAGGAAGTCAGTAACCACAAAAAAGTATGTGACCGGTGGTGATGTGAAACAAAATAGGGGATGGGTCAACCGTGGGTGGGAAAACATTTGCAACTTTTTCATGATAAGTATTAAAATTGAAGAAATTGAAGCATGACATATATGGCATGTCAGTTGATGATATAATCTGTTGACGTTCCAAAGGGTTAGATCACAGAGTGATTGTTATAAACGAAAATCTATAAGAAAACTTGCAACCAATGGCCATTTGAGAGCCTCTTCATATGCGACGCTAGGGTTTTTATTAATCTTTAAAATCGTTAAAAAAGAATCCAATATTGGGGGAGATATAAGGGAAGCATAGCAAGATAGGGAACCGAGATTTTGAAATTAAATCTCATCGGTTGATGTTGTATACATACTAACTGAATTGCATATTTGAACTTAATTATTGTTGTGTTGAATCTGGATATGTACCGGAAGTAACCAGTGGTGATGTTGATGATAATTTGATGAGATGTAAACAATTGTGAAGCTCGTTGGCTTGCACCATTTCATAAGAAATAAGACGATTAGGGTTCAAGCTTGTGTGTGTGTGAGAAAGAGAGGGAGATGAAGGATGCAAGACTGATAGTGCGCCTTTTGAAACTGGAGTTCAACGAATTAAATGAAACTGGAGTTCAACGAATTAAATGGGAATTCATATGATAGTTTCGTTTTGAAGAGGACGAAGTCAAAACTATGAAGAGATAAGAGGGAAAGATAAGTTAAATTTAAATTTTAATATTATTTTATTCATAACTGTTTGTACTTTAAGCTTAGAGACTTGAACGTGTTAAGAAAATATTATTATTATATTGAATTTATTTATAG
Organism: Lactuca sativa; assembly: GCF_002870075.4. Lineage (NCBI taxonomy): Eukaryota > Viridiplantae > Streptophyta > Magnoliopsida > Asterales > Asteraceae > Lactuca > Lactuca sativa. The sequence continues at coordinate 109,408,781 of NC_056626.2, forward strand.
AAATAGAGAGATTTCTTTTATAAGATAATAAAGATATATATATATATATATATATATATATATATATATATATATATATATATATATATATATATATATATCATATTCTTTTTGAAACATGAAATGGATTTGAAGAATCATTGAACATCTAAATTTCTAAAGGACCAAAAATGGAATTTTTGGATAAATGAGGGCCTTTTTAAATGTTTCATAAATATAAATCCATAATGAGCATTTTATAAAAATTTGGGCCATTCTCAACAATGCACCTAGTTTTGAATTACTCATGACACCTTTAATTAAAAAAACATTTCATTTTTGATAATTGTAATTCAAAGTGGATTAATTCCAATAAACGAAAACGATAGATCTAGTCAACGAGAACAAGTATCATTGTTTATTTAATAAATAACGGATCTCAACGATTTGCTCAAAAGTTTTTAATATTCTAGTTAGACGAATCTCAAAAGTACCTAAATATTAAAATATTAGTGTACGTCTAATGTAACACCCGTTTATTTATTAAATAAATAAATAAATGAACGAATAGTAGCCAAAAATAAATAATTGAAAGTTTAGGGTGTTAAAAATATATAATCTTCGGATTATTATAAAGATTTTACAGGTCAAGGGGCTAGTGAGTAAATTATGGAGTTTATTTGTAAAGAATTTTAGAGGATGGGGTTAAAAGTGTAAAATATGGGCTAAGTTTGAATATAAATCTGGAAGTGAGGGGCCGTTTGTGCCACTATGGAGTGTAGTTTATGCGAACTGGCTATTTAACCTCCAGGTTCCGTTCAACCCTAAACCTAGCGTTCTTAGATTGAGCCGTCACCCTCTTCACCTCCATTCCTCCAGCCGCCATCATCGACTTTCCCCCCTTGTTTCACCGACCACGAGCCACCGTAGGTGACTTCCCGTCACTGCCGAAGAAAGAGACCATCGTGGGATGTTTCTGCTTAGTCGATAGCGATTGGAGGTGGATCGTTGCCTCCATCTCCTACCATGACAGCGCCGCACCGCCACCTTTATGGAGGGCGTCGACCATCGAACGTCGCCACAGCCTCACTGTCGTCGATGGTTGTGTCGTTTTCGCCGAGAACTGGTCACCATTGTGTCATCCCGCTGAAGACGCGAGCCACCACCAACCGTGGACGACAGCAAGCTTCTAAACGCCCGATATCGCTGTTGGTGCCGCTGCCCGTGTTAGTTAACGATCAGCTGTCACTTCTGTTGTGTTCGCCGACGAATCCAGAAGCCGTGCTGCTGTGTTGCTGTTGTTGTTGGCACCTCCTCAACAGCCTCTTTCGCGGGCCGTTTTGGGTAGCCAAGAAAAGACACTGAGAGTGCTGGCTACCGCCAAGCATCGCCGCCGGCCACCATGGTGTGGTTGGGTGTGTGTGTATTAGTTAGTGTGTGTGTGTGTTAGTGAGTGTGTGTATTTGGATTAAAGCTCTGTAATTGTAATTAGCAAATTGAATAATAAAAAGAAATGGAAAACCACCACCTTAGGGTGGTGGCCGCTGCCGTGAGCCGCCATGGACCACCACTACCCGAGGTGGTAGTGGGTGGTGTCCCACAAGCAAAACCCTAATGGGCTTAGAGAGTTATTTTGGGCCTATTGGGCCACGTTTGGATGAGGAACCCTAATTAGGGTTTAGAAAACCCTAATTATGGGTATTGGGCCTTAGACCTATTGGACCCACTGTTGGCCCATTGGGATTGGATTGTGAATTAAGCCCAAACTATTCCATGCTATTTATCTAGTAGAGTAAAGACATAATGGACTAAGTCCTTAATGAGCTAATTGAGAAAATATTAATATTTGGGAATTTATCAAGACACACGAGAATTATTTAATAAGTGAAATATTAAATAATAATCATTGGCATAAATTAATCTAGGCTCAATGGACTTAGTGGATTAAGTCCTTAATGGATTGAGTCCCTAGTGTGTTAAGTCCTTAGTGGGTTAAGTAAGAAACACTTAACCCTAGTTATCATTTGATGTGAAACCCTAATTTCACTTGGGCTTTGTGTTGGGCCATCCGAGAATAATCAAATGGACTAGAGTAGTTAGTTGGGCTTTAGGGTAAAGCCCATATGAAAGATTGGGCCCAATTTAGAAAATTGGGCCATAGTTGGGCCTAGTTGGTTGTATGATATTAGGCCCTTAGAATAAGACATTATGGACTGGACTGAACAATTGGGCCTTAAGGGAAGTCCATGTAGAGATTGGGCCCAATTTGGAAAGTTGGGCCATATGTTGGGCTTTGATCCCTAGTTGACTTTGGGCCTATGGAATTGGGCCTTGGGCTTAGGTAAGCCAGGTTAGGGGTAATGTAGTAATTATCCAAAGTATGTATTTATAGTATGTGTTAGAACCCAATTATTAATTGGGTGTTATTTGGTGTTGATAGTTCGGGAATCTGTCAGCCAGCAGCTGGGGTGGAGTCTGCGGGACTTCAGCAGTGTGAGATTGTGTCTGCGGGACTTCAGCAGTGTGAGGTGAGTTTCCTTCTAGTAGGAACGGGTCTACGGCCACAATGCCGACCCGTTTAGTTAGCAGTAGTTCCGGACTTCAGTCCGATGCAGTAGTTCAGTATGCTTGGTGTCTTTGTGATACAGACAGGGTATGAGTTATGTGTTCCGGACTATGGTCCGATGCAGTATGCGGTATATGTGTTTATATTATATGCTATGATTATGTTATGCTATGTTCAGTTAGTTTTGGACCTTGGTCCGATGCAGTAGTTAGAGTGCTTGATGTCTTTGTGATTCAAGCATGTTTTGTGTTATGTGTTCCGGACTCTATTCCGATGCAGTATGCAATATATGTATTCATGCTAGTTGATATGTTTATGCTATGTTATGTTCAGTCAGTTCCGGACTTCGGTCCGATGCAGGGGACAAGATCCCAATCAGTTCCGGACTTCGGTCCGATGCAGTTAGTTACGGACTACGGTTCGATGCAGAGGGCAAGGCCCTGGTTAGTTCCGGACTTCGGTCCGATGCAGTTTCCGGACTTCGGTCTGATGCAGAGGGCAAGGCCCTGGTTAGTTCCGGACTCCGATCCGATGCAGTTTCCGGACTTCGGTCCGATGTAGAGGGCAAGGCCCTGGTTAGTTTCCGGACTTCGGTCCGATGCAGTGGGCAAGGCCCAGTAGATGCTTTATATGTTATTGTATGGTATGTGGTAGTTTGGGGGAGCTCACTAAGCTTCGTGCTTACGGTTTTCAGTTTTGGTTTCAGGTACTCAGTTTTTAAAAGAGGAGCTCGGGAAGATTGCAGTGGACACACCATTTGTTCAGCCTGGGATGTTTATACTCTGATATATTTGACAATTGTTAAGATATTTTGAGATACATTCTTTATGATTCTTATATGACGATTGATGAACATGGTTTTATTACTATTTTAAAATGAAAATTTCAGATTGTATTTTTGGGATGTTACATCTAAACTCCTGTAAGGAGTTATAGCTAGAGTCTCCTGGAGGGATAGCGAGAATTTGTGTATAGATCTATACGAGGTTGACACCCCGCATCTTCGCTGTTCGCTACAGCTTGACCGACCAGTCTAGAGTGACAAATGTCTTTAAACAAAAAGAGGGCACATGAGAAACGCCAAAACAGGTCACGGTCATATTAGTATGGTTATAACGACTCACTAGAATATGTTATTGTATCTAGAAAATTTATGTAAGGAAAACCTCATAACTAAATTTTGGTTGTACCCTTGTTAATGCAAACCCGATATGATGCATTATTACCCCTTGATTGCTAACCCCGGTACTCTGTATTGTACCCTTGTTAATGCAAACGCGGTATGAAGTATTATTACCCCGTGAATGCTAACCCTGGTAATCTGTATTGTACCCTTGTTAATGCAAACCCGGTATGATGTATTATTACTTCTTTAATATGTTATCCATATATTAAAGGTATTATACATATCCTGGTATAGATAAATGAATTTTGGTAATTTCCTTGGAAAGTATACAATCGTGAATCATACTTGTATATTTAGTTTTGAATCATAAATTATACCTATTATAATTTATATGTTCTATCTTATTAGCATGATTTCTCATGGATGAACACATTTGCTCAGCATGATACAAAGGTAATGATACTGAATGAAGTAACCTTTTATATTCATATATGTATAATATATATATATATATATATATATATATATATATATATATATATATATATATATATATATATATATATGTATAATTAAGAATGAAACGACCTTCGGACAAATAACATCACCTTAATTCCACATCCAAACAAGGAAAAGGAAATAAAATAATTCATTAGTCATAAGCCCTTCAAATCTTATTTACATATTTATACATATATAAACCTGATTTTCGCAATTATAATTTGAAATAGTTTATTAAAACCTTTTTCAAAGAATTTAACGGAGTTTACATGACTTTAAAGATTTAACATGGCTTTAAGTCATTTTGGAAGTATTTGGTAATCCTTAAAAGTATAAGGAAATCCTTTGTGTGATTATTATCACATACAATTATTGACACAATTTAGATTGTGTTCAACTTGTATTCCCCCTCCCCCCGCCCCCCCCTAAAAAACTTTTAAAAACCATTAAAAATGTAGATTATAGGGGTATGAACTCACTTGATAAGTGGTGATTTGGGCAACGTTTCGTTTCTATAGATGATCATTCTCGAAGAAACCGCGAGTTTTTGAGTAAAAATCGGGCTTTATGCGGGCAACACTTCGACTGTAAAGAGGTTAACTTCTTGAGAATTTCGGGGCTTCGGGGCTTGCTTCGGTTTTTAGATACGATAATGGGGCCTTGGGGGTCGTAAGGAAGTTTAGGGGGTGAAAATGTGAAGAAGGGTGAAATTTTGGGTGAAAAACATCAAAAATCCGAGAAGTCTCGCACCCTTTATATAGGGGTGCGAGGGTGCGGTCCGAGGGGTGAGTCAGCAGCCACGCGTCATCAGCAGCGAAGTCCACGAGGCCGAAGTTGGTGCCAACGATGCAAGGTTCGGAAGGTTCCACCGGTGCAAGGCGCGGTCGGATCAGGAGAGGGCCGAATTTCGGTCCAATCAGGAGGCGCCACGTGTAGCTTCGTTCCAATCAGCAACGAACACATGTCTGACACGAGGAGGCCTCGCATGCGAGGTGACGTGGCCGAAATGTGACCATGCGATTTTTCCCGGTTTTCCATATTTTCTCGGTTTTTGAGCCAAAAACTTGTAAAATTCATAACTTTTGCATATGAGCTCCGTTTTTGACGTTCTTTATATACACACGTAGGTAAAATTATACTCTACGACTTTTTTTTAGACTTCTTCGGCTAATTTTGAATTTATTTTTAATATTATTATTTTTAACAGACCGGGACAGGAAAATCCGTTAAAAATTCATAACTTCTTTATCCGACGTCCGTTTTTGTTTGTCTTTTTACCGTTGTACTACTACTGACGAGACCTTCAATTCTCGTTTAGGTTGTGTCGGTTAAAAATCACTCGATCTTTATTTTGTAGAGTGTGAATTTGTGTATAGATCTATATGGGACTGACAATCCCGCACCTTCACTGTTCGCTACAGTTTGGCCGGCAGGCCTAGGGTGACAAATGTCATATCGTTTCCGACGCCTAAAGAACATCACATCAGGCACATCAGTCATATTCGTATGGTTAATAGAACTCACATGGATAAAACAACGAGTAAACTACTTAGTAATATACTTCTCTTTAAATAGTAAGAAAAGATAATTACATCTTGACCAACTATACCTTCTGTTAGTTTTTACTTACAGTAAAAACTACGTATCATGAAATCAAGTATGGCAAATATACTTGTACTTTTGGTTTTGGAACATTTAAAACCACAAATCAGTATTATGGATAATATAATATTTTCCAGGATTAATACTGATGTTTTACTGTAGAACGAATATAACTAAGAATACTTTTACAAATGAAATGGTTTATGGGATTAAACTACTTTTACAAATGAAACAGTTTATGAGATTAAACTACTTTTACAAATGAAACGGTTTATGGGATTAAACTACTTTTACAAATCAAACAGTTTATGGGATTAAACTACTTTTACAATTGGAATTTAGTCATTCACTCTCTATAAACTAGTATAACATAAAGGACATTTAGTGGTTAATTGTAACACCGTAAATTTCAAAACAAATTTTCATTTAAAAATAATCATTAATTCTTAAAAACACTTTTCTTAAAATTCCAATCATAAACGAATTACAAAAACATAACTCCATTTTCACTTGCTTAATAAACCAGGATCCTCAAAACATGACTCTTTCTCTAGTGTGTACAATCGAGCCGGTGCTGTCCCGTGATCCTGAGAGAAACCTAAAACACATAACACAAAACACTATAAGCACGAAGCTTAGTGAGCTCCCCAAAATACCACACATAACACATATTAGCCACTCGAGGCTATAACTCTGTGGGTCCGTGGACCCTACTCTATGAACCCTCTGGTTCTAATTCTGTGAACCTTCCGGTTCTAACTCTGGGAACCTTCCGGTTCTAACTCTGTAAACATGCACAACATAAATCATATAGAAATAATGCAGTACAACACATAACATACATAGCATACAAATACTCTGTCACATAACTCTGGTTACCTACTCAAGGTAAATTATAGTGAGAAGACTCACCTGGCAAGCAGAAAGCAGATATCCCCACACTTGAATCTCGAACTCGCCACCGCCTAACACATAAGGCGAATACTCTCATGAATATAACTCTCGAGACTAGAATCAACCCTCTCTTGGCACCCTCTTAAGGGTAAAAGACCATTTTACCCCTCTCTTGGCCCAAAGGCCACATCGCTGACCAAACCCTAAAAGTCAACAAAAGTCAACGGTCAACTTTGACCGGACTCGGCGAGTGCACTAGGGCGACTCGGCGAGTCTACACGTGTCCACTGACTCCCTTGGATCCTCTCTTGACTCGTCGAGTATTTCTCTGACTCGACGAGTTTCACCTGGCATAAATCGCGGGGCCACCACGACTCAACTCGCCGAGTCTCAAGAACAACTCGGCGAGTTTCGGCTTGACTCAGCCCCCTGACTCTCCCTGACTCACTGAGTCGACCCCTCAACTCGACAAGACGACTCGCTGAGTGGTTGCGGGCAAACTTCATGCTACTCGCCGAGTCTGTTCTTCAGACTCGGCGAGTCCATGCCATGCATAACTCAAATTCACTTATGAGGTCAGATCTGTTCCATACAATCATAGATTTGGCCTCCCCAGGCATGATAATCACGTAAAGTCCAAACCTTGGTGCTCAAACAACAACTATTTGCTCCTAGATGATGTTTTAGCCCCATATATCATAACTCTAGGTCAAAACTCCCATGAATCCTCATAAAGCTTAAGGAATAAAGCTTCTCTGGACCTCTATGGATCTCATCCCAAGCCTCATCACAAATAGGGACGAAATGGACATCAAATCTAACCAACAAAGGAGTCAAGAAACCCTAACCCCTATGTTTATCATGACAACAGAAAAGGAAGCCAAAATATACCTCCAAGATGATGCTCTGAGCTCCAAAATCGAAGGGTGTCCACCTCCCTTGCCTCGTCTTAGCTAGAATCTCCTTTGCCTTGCCAAACAAAGCTTCAAAGGTCAACAATGGCCTATTCTCTCTCCCAAAACGCTCAAAATCTCTTTAGGTTTTTCTCTGGGGTTGGTGGCCGCAAATGACGGCCATAAGCCCCTTTAAATAGGCCTCAAACCCTAGAAATTAGGGTTTCATTAAACTGTGTGGACTCGCCGAGTCCACTTTTGGACTCGCCAAGTCCAGAAGCGAACCTGCGCACAAAACCGCGATCCTACTCGGCGAGTTTGGACTCCAACTCGCCGAGTCTCCTCACACCCACCCAAGAATAAAATAATACTTGGGAATCCGGGGTGTTACATTAATTCTATAATTCCTGAGTTTTTACATCAGAGTTATACATAAGTAATATCCGATTGACAGTGAAATGTTTGACTTCCGCCTTACTTCCTGTTCCTTGTTTGGTTGTGGGCTTAGGGCAGATACACCCATTTAACTGTCCATTCGGTATTAGGTTATATATAAGTAGTATAAACTAAGTAATTGTAGAGGGAACTATTGAGGTTATCAGTTTATCACCTCAGGAAATATAGCATTTTCTGGAGGAACCAACGAACTTTTCCAAGAACTTAGAGTATACTTTATAGAACTAAAATACTTATGAACCCACCAGCTTAAGTGCTGACCTACTCTTTCAAAATAACATGTATTCTCAGGAATCCAGTAGACAGGTACACTCCCGAAGCTTTTGAGAAGACTACCTAGTACCGTACTGCTACTCTTGTCTTCTACTGTACCTACTTTGGTGTTTAAATATGTAATGTTTAAACACTTATGTAAAACTTATACTTATTAATGCAATGGTTGTTTGTACTTTGATTACTATATTGCATGTGTTGTGATACTTACATGAAGTCCTCCGCCCCCGAACGTTTCTGCCGTTCTGGTTTGGGGGTGTGACAGATTGGTATCAGAGCATTGTTTATAGTGAATCAGTATATCAGTCTTAAAATATATACAGCTATAAACCCATTGGGATAAAAACTCTATGACCAAGAGTTAGACTTTAAAAATATAACAATATTTTATAAAAGTATAAGTACATGAAGAATATATATATACTAGAATGAGTATCACAAGAGGAAAAAAACAAAAGTATTTGGATGTTGGACATTATAGTTAAACCTGGACAATTATGTAATCATATCTGGGATCAATATAGCCAGATCAACTATATTCATTTGAGATATGACCAACATGTGTTTGGGGGTGATTGTAGTGTTGCAATAAGTCTAAAACTTACCTAGGTACCAGAAGAATTATAGAACCAAACATAAAGGTTAAAATACTATAGGAGTATTTTAGGATGCTATAACAAGAAAACTGAAAACTTATCAACTTCTTATATCTAGAAGTCCAAGAATCAAACTTATAACTAAAATACCATGGAAGTACTTTAAATAAGCTTTTGGGAAATGTTAAAAAGATCTTCTCTGGTACGTCTATAATTACTAAGTGGATACGTTAAGGTTATATATAGTTGAGATTTTATAGACTAAGTGGATACGTTAATGTTAAAAAGATCTTAGGTTGTCTTTCATTTCAAAACTTTAGAAGTACCCATACGAAGGGTACCACGCCCTTCTAGCATACTTAGTAGACAAGAAACTTCAAACGAAAAGCATCGAAGTAGTCTTAGAAGTTAGTAACCACCAAAGTATCCCCAATAGATCTCATAGGAAAATCATTGTACCATAGGTCAAGTTCAAGAATAGACACCAAGAACTTATTAGGTTAATCTATCGCTGATAAGTGTATACACGAGAGTGGTATATAATTTGGACTTAACAAGATTTAGGATGTGTAATTCTGCTCTATCTCCTGTTCCTTGTTTGGTTGTGGACCTAGGGCAGAGTCACCCATCCGAATGTTTTTTGAAATCTAAATTATATACGACTTGTATACACGAGGTGATGGTGAATGAGCCAAGTATGAGTCTTATCATGAAATTCAAAGCAAAAGCCGCAAGCTTACTACAACAACCGGAGATACCCGAGTGGAAGTGGTAGTGGATTACAATGGGCTTTATAATCAAATTACCAAGGCAACAGGTGGACTTGATGCCATTTTGGGTGATCGTCGATGGATTAGCCAGGTCCGCGCGCTTGCTATAATTTTGAGGAAACATGCAAATAGAGAAGATAACTAGAACATGTGTTAGAGAGATTAGTCAGAGTGCTTGGTGTTTCAATATCTGTTATCTCCATCGAGATAACAGAATCATCTCCCAGTTCAGGCAGTCACTTCAGAAATCTCTGGGAACTAGAGTAGTCGTAAGCATATGTGATCGAATATGGTAAAGTATGGGATACCCATTTACCAATTAGTTGAGTCCTTTACCATGCTAGCATTAAAGTTGCTCCATTCGAAACCTTCTATGGTCACAAGTGCAGATCCTATCTGCACTGGACTAAAGTTGGTGACACACAACTAGCTAGAGGTCAAATTTCCACACAACACCTTTGCTGGACTAGAATTATTCCAAGAGACTACCAAAAAGAGAATACGAATCAGGAAGTGACATAAAGCTTCCAAAGTTAATCAGAGAAGCTACGACTTCGATAAGAAAAAACCCTTGGAATTCCAGGCTGATGACCTTGTCATATGAAAGTCTCACCTTCTGAACCTCGCATCGCTGGCACCAACTTCGGCCTTGTGGACTTTGTTGCTGATGACGCGTGGCTGCTGACTCACCCCTCAGACCGCACCCTCGCACCCCTATATAAAGGGTGCGAGACTTCTCGAATTTTTGATGTTTTTCACCCAAAATTTCACCCTTCTTCACATTTTCACCCCCTAAACTTTCTTACGACCCCCAAGGCCCCAGTATCGTATCTAAAACCCGAAGCAAGCCCCGAATCCCCGAAATTCTTGAGAAGTTAACCTCTTTCCATTCGAAGTGCTGCTCGCATAAAGCCTGATTTTTACTCAAAAACTCGCGGTTTCTTTGAGAATGATCATCTATAGAAACGAAACGCTGCCCAATCACCACTTATCAAGTGAGTTCATACCCCTTTAATCTACATTTTTAATGGTTTTTAAATGCTTTTTAGGGGGGGGGGAGGGGGGGAATACAAGTTGAACACAATCTAAATTGTGTTAATAATTGTATGTGATAATAATCACACAAAGGATTTCCTTATACTTTTAAGGATTTCCTTATACTTTTAAGGATTACCAAATACTTCCAAAATGACTTAAAGCCATATTAAATCTTTAAAGTCATGTAAACTCCCTTAAATTCTTTGAAAAAGGTTTTAATAAACTATTTCAAATTATAATTGCGAAAATCAGGTTTATATATGTATAAATATGTAAATAAGATTTGAAGGGCTTAAGACTAATGAATTATCTTATTTCCTTTTTCTTGTTTGGATGTGGAATTAAGGTGGTGTTATTTGTCCGAAGGTCATTTCATTCTTATATATATATATATATATATATATATATATATATATATATATATTATACATATATGAATATAAAAGGTTATTTCATTCGGTATCATTACCTTTGTATCATGTTGAGCAAAGGTGTTCATCCATGGGAAATCATGCTAATCAGATAGAACATATAAATTATAATATGTATAATTTATGATTCAAAACTAAATATACAAGTATGATTCACGATTGTATACTTTCCAAGGAAATTACCAAAATTCATTTATCTATACCAGGATATGTAGAATACCTTTAATATATGGATATCATATTAAAGAAGTAATAATACATCATACCGGGTTTGCATTAACAAGTGTACAATACATAGTACTAGGGTTAGCAATCACGGGGTAATAATATATCATACCGGGTTTGCATTAACAAGGGTAACAAGAACACCATTCCAAATGCCTTACAAAACCCACAAATCAGACTAGAAAATTAGGCAGCGATCATATGGAGACCACAACTCATAGCAATCAAGGTAAGGACATCCTTAGCAGTGTAAGGAACACAAAAAGGGCACTCATAATATAAGTGAAATGGCTAAGCATTTTGTGCACCATGTCGGTAAAAGAGGATCACCACACTACTCGCCGTAGGTTCATAATGTCTTTAATCGCAACCAGTAGTAGTAAACTAAGTGGAGTGCGCCCCCAAGAATCCATACAACCAAATCTGCTAACTATATTGCTAACTATGTGCTATTTTGACGGACTTAACGTCATACAATATATGTTTCCACTATCTACCATAACTACATCTTGGGGATGTAGGTTGACGCAATTAGCACCAACACGTTAAGATTACACGAGTAAACTCACTTGGAATTAACTACGAGTACTTACAAGCTCACTTTTCATGTGCAATAGGGTCATGTCTTGTTATACCACCCAAACCAAGGATGGCGGAAACGTCCGGGGGTGGAGGACTTCATGTACAGTATCATAACAACGAGTATAATAGTGACCATAGCAAACACAACCAACATAAATATAATTGAAAAAGTTACATCGTCGTATAAGTTTACATGTTTCTAAATTAATTACATTATGTTGACAAAAAATGAAATGTTTGACGCCTTAGCGTCCCATCCTCAAAAGCAGCTGTTTACCTATTTTACTGATTCCCTGAGAATACAAGTAGTTTTAAAAAAGTGTCAACAATTAAGTTGGTGAGTTCATAAGCTTTTGAATGTGATGCTAAAATCCTTTTCTTTGTAAAAGTGTTGTTTGTTCAAGAAAAATCCAATATTTTCCTTTTAAATTGAATTGTAGTCTTAAATGCCAAGACTAGTAATGTACTAGTAGTTCCCATATAAGTTGTAAATCATGCAAGTTTAAATCGACATAAACTCGTTTAATTGAAGGAAGTCCCGTAAATCTTATGTTTTGTTAATACCCCATGTGAGTAATTATAACCATGCTATGAATCAGTCGGCCTTGTATACGACGTTCTTCAAGCGTCAGAATGTTAATGACGTTTGTCACCCCAGACCTGTCGGTTTAGCTGTTGCATGCAGCTAAGGTGTGAGTCTGTCAGACCCAATATAGATCTATATACAATTATCATGCTCTCCCTACAAGAGACTCTAGTTACAATTACAGGACTTTTGATTTTGTTACTTTAGAAGTAACGCGAAGCGAATGTCTCACAAATTTATTCATTAACAGATTTACTTAAAGTGAACTGAAAACCCCTTTTGTCGAGATGTACTCTCTCTTGGTGTGATTTAAATGAAACATAAACTATGACTTGTTATAGTTTATCCTAATTATTTGTAATGTATATGAAACATAAACTATACCTATTATAGTTTATCAAAGTGTTGGTAATGTATAGAAACCTTTACTGTGTAAGTAGAATGTATGGCAAAAACGTAACTATGTTTATTATGCATCATCTTGTAATAATTGTAATAATAAATGACTCATACAATTTAGTGAACATTTTTCTGTTATATAATTATATCAAAATAGAAAACACATGCAAAATATGAAGTCATCAAGGATTAACACTTTGCTCAACATGCTACAAAGTGTTATGAAAGTGGTAAGCTGTAAATTCGTTTTTACCATTTCTGCACCGATTTAGAAAAAACACAGCAAATTCATACGAAGTAAAAAACTAGATCCGTAAAATCCAAGGGTTTAGAAAATGTGTCTAGTTTTTTTACAAATTTTATTATGATTTTAGAAGTCACCAACTGGTGTGAAATCATTCAAATTCACAGACTGGTCCGAATTCGTAGCTATAGTGATAAGCAGTTTTGTAAAAATCACCATAAATTGTAGAAAAATCGTGTGACCATGTGCAAGTATTCATTTTAAAGGTATAAAACTAAAATATTTGAATCTAATATAGTTTTGAAAACTAAAAAGTTTAAGATGCTCAAAATAGTCTGTGAATGGAACTCAACTTTTCTGTGGAAAGCTGATGTTTGAGTATTGTTAAGTTCTTGGTGATTTAACTTGTATTCTCCCCCTAAAACTTGAAGAAAACATGAAAAGGTGGGGGTATGAACTCACCTTGAGTGTTTTCAGTGGATGGATGATGAAGAAAAGGAATTTCCAAGTCAAGAACACTTGTAAGATGCTTGAAGATTTGAAGGTTCTATGAACAAATATGATGATATTTGTGTGAGGAATCCATGTTTTGAGTGAAAGGATGTAAGATATTCAAGTGTAGGATGGAAATACTTACCAAAAGTGAGTGAGAATCTCAATCACAGCCTTGGAGTCTTGAGTTTGAGAGAGAGAGAAGGTGAGAGAGGTGTGTTTGTTCTTCTTGAGAAAGAGTGAATAATATGGGAGGAGAGATAAGAACTTCCAACCTTTGATCTGATTATGGGCTGGTGAAAAAGGGTGAAAGGACAACTAGTTGACTAAGTATGGAGGAATAGTGACTGAGTATGGCCCTGGAGTTGGTGTGCAGGGTTTGCTTGTGTCATACATCAAGGTAAAGTCAACACTCCACCTCAAAATCTTACCCACTAGATTTTATTCTTAGGCAATGATTTTTCTTCCAAAAATGATTAAAATATGATTATATAGGGTCTCATATGCCAAAATACGAGTTTGGGTGAAAATCCCGTGTCAAAATCATGAAAAATGGGCTTAAAACGCGAAAATGGTCGAAAACCGGGTGAAAAATGCGAATTTGCGAAAATTCGGAGGGGAGGACTGAGGGTTCGGTCCCTGGGAAACCAAGAACCGAAGGTGGGTTTTGGTTGTGGGTGAGAACCGAGAGGGGATTCGGTCCAGGAGATCTCGCAAGCGAGAAGGGAAGGAAGCGAAGGTGAAGTTCAGTTTCGGTCCATGCGAGCTTTGGTTTATGCGAGTTCTGCTCCCTATCTTCGGTTTCGGTTCTCTGTCTTCGGTTTCTCAAGTTTCGGTTCCATTATAAGGGTTCGGCTCCTTAAGAGGGTTTTTCGCGTAAACTTCCGGTTTCGAGTTGTTTTTGACTAAATTAAGGGTCGGGATTCCCCCAAATCATTATAAAAGTTGAGGGAAGTTATGAGAGAGATTTGGGAGAGAGAGAGAGAGATTAATAAAGAGAGATTGAGAGAGACTTTGTTTGTGACCTCTTTGGATGATTATCTTTGCAACGCAAGGTTTGTACACCCCATTAAGCCTTGTTATGATCGTTATATGCCCCCGAGGGGTATGGAATAATATTTTATTGAATAGTTTCATCACTTACCCCGATTAGGGTTTAGAATTTCTGAACACATGAACTTTCAAGTGATTACTTTGTATTAACGTAGCGAGTTGTACATCTTTAAACATAGTGCAGACCCTAATATACCAGAATTTGCTATGTTGACCGGTTTGACTTGTTGACTCTATTTGACTTTGGATAAACCAAATTTTTGCGGTTGTCACATCATCCCCCGTTAGAAGGAATTTCACCCCGAAATTAGCAAAGTAATCACTTGAGAATCATTATAAAAGTTAAGGGTCGGGATACCCCCAAATCATTATAAAAGTTGAGGGAAGTTATGAGAGAGATTTGGGAGAGAGAGAGAGAGAGATAGATTGATAAAGAGAGATTGAGAGAGACTTCGTTTGTGACCTCTTTGGATGACTAGCTTCGCAACGCAAGGTTTGTACACCCCGTTAAGCCTCGTTATGATCATTATATGCCCCCGAGGGGTTTGGAATAATATTTTATCGAATAGTTTCATCACTTACCCCGATTAGGGTTCAGAATTTCTGAACACATGAACTTTCAAGTGATTACTTTGTATTAACGTAGCGAGTTGTACATCTTTAAACACAGCGCAAACCCTAATAAACCAGAGTTAGATATGTTGACCGATTTGACTTGTTGACTCTATTTGACTTTGGATAAACCAAAATTTGGCGGTTGTAACATGTCTTCTCATGAAGACAACCAGTACCACGACCATGCACCGGTCCTACAAATAGACTCCGCCACTTTCCAAGCCACTGTAACAACTACCGTAGCAGCTGTCATGGCATACTACAATGCCAAAAACACAAACGAAGTTGGAAACAGTGTTGATAATTTCAACTGTAACAACAACCAAGAAAACCAACGAAGGACAACTCACCAATGCACTCAAAAACTTAAACCTAAGACCAAAAAATGAAAGTTCGGGAACGAAAAAGGAGGCAGTTCAACTCAGGGCTTACAAAAAGGAAACAAGAAGGAGCAGTCCCTACCCTTACTAACCCTACTCCTCCCACACCAAGACAATCATATCTTGGGAACGCTCCATGTTGTAGCAAGTGCAAATACCATCATCGGGGAGCCTACCGGAAATTTCGTTGCAACAGATGCAACAAGATGGGGCGCACCTACCGCTAGTGTAGGGACCCGTACCTATGCGTCACTCCGATCCTTAAGCTAGAAGTAAGTCCAATATGTCACAAATGCGGTCTAGCAGGACATTTCAAGAGAGATTGTCCAACAAAGATGACTAACACAGGATTTGACAACTAGACAGGAAGAGGCGACAAGGAACCCTACCACAGTTTTTGGTACGTTCCCACGATAAAATTTAGGCATCAAATCATCACAAAAAGCTTTGTCAATTGAAAACTTAATCCAAAAACTAATTCCTAATTAGTGCAAATCATGTAAATCACGGAGAAGCTAGAGATCCTTACGAACGGACCATGATGGTTCCATATGAACGTTAGTATATAGTTAGGATCCCACAAACTAAGAGCGTGCGATTCCACCTTATTTTTCCTGTCCCTGGGTTGTATATTGACTGGGAAAGAACCCTGCAGTCAATTATCTTTTAAAAACCCTAAGTAGGTACGATTAGGTCACATCCATCTATAGAAGAAAAAAAACCTGGCAGAATTCGGATTACAAATTCCCTTGCCTTATGCCAGCGCCCTTGTATTACTAAAACACGTAGCAAGCAGGAACAAAATAGACCTTATGGTAACAATAAAAACGAAACTAGCAGTGATAAGAACACGAACATAGAACACCTTGTCATTCCTAACAACTAATACTCCCCAATCGACGTAACACCTGTCATAACAGGGAGTCCAATGTCATCAATTGGAACAGACAGGTTTGATCTTCACCTTACAACCCTCGAAGCACTGCAAATAGACTTTCATCTTACCAACCAGATAACAAAACCCTTTCAGCCGGTAACGACAAATCCCTAGCAACCAGACACCGAAGTCCTGGTGTAAGAAATACCATGCCCCTCCCTATCCCAATAGAGATTGAAAATCAAGAAGCGAAAGGGCATCAAGGGAATCCGAAAGGCTTCCAACCTTCCTCCAGAGATTCCCAAAATCCCTTTGGAAACCTCAACCATGTGCTAAGCAGAAATAGAATCACCTCGACTCCTAGAACCACCCCAATAACCAAAAACCCGATACCGCTTAGCACTGTCACAAGAATAGATAGTGTCTGATTACAAGATCGAAATAATAGATAAAGGAAACATCAGACCCAGCCCCTAACCACAGGAAGCACCTATCTAACTCAAAAGGAAGAAAGACGAAATTACCATAAGCACCATTGACTACGAATAAGCCAAACAAACCCATCCACAATGATCGATACTCCCTACCCCTTATCAGAGATTTGTTCAATCAACAGCAAGGAACTGGCAGAGGTCGACCTACCATTATCTCGGAAAACCATAGGGAGAAAACTCCCAAGATAATCTAAGACTCATAAAGTTAACTACATCACACGCAAACTCAACCTTGGTGACCATAGTACCAACTCTTAAGGCCCAGAAAACTCTACTTCTAGGATACCAGGATCCCAATCCCTAGAAGACTGTTCCAAAGTCCTCGCCAAGAAAGGACCGATAACCCATAGCCTTTGAATAACCTAAGAACTCAGTTCCATACATTCCACATTCCATATATTCAACACTCATAAGTGTCGGACCACCGAAGCTCTAGAAATCCCACTTGACAAGATCGAGGTAAACAAGAATCCGCACCCCGAAGAGAAGCACGTGTAATGGACATTGAAAAAGTTTGGGATAGCCACCTGCCTCTAATCGAGTACTCATATAACAACAACTACCACTCGAGCATAGGAGTTGCATCCTTCGAGGCCCTACGTGGCCGGAAGTGCAGATCATCGTTTGTTGGGTTGAGGTGGGAGACACCCAACTGACAAGAGGAAAAATGCCCAATAGTATACTCACTAGACCCGAGATTATTTGAGAAACCACAAAAAGGATAATCCAAAACCCGAACACGACTCCAAACATCGTAAATCCGACAAAAGAGCTATGCAGATAGCAAATTAAAGCCTTGGAATCCCAATTAGGGGATCAGGGTATTATTAAAGATCTTCCCTCGGGGAAGGATGACACGTTTTGAAAGGAAAGGTAAACTAAATTCCCGATGCATCAGACCATTCAAGATCCTTGCACGGATCGGTCCGGTAGCCTACAAACTCTAACTACCCTCCAAGCTTAGTGATGTACACCCCGTGTTCCATGTGTCGAACCTAGGAAGTGTCTATTCAAAAAAACCCTCCCAGTTCCACTAGACAAGATTAAAGCGAGCTTGAACCTCCATATAGTTGATCAGCCTATGGATAGAAAAGTTATGCACAAAAAACAAAGCCACATCCTGATTGTGACGGTTCGAGGGAACACTAGGCGTGAGCCGGTATTCACTTGGGAACACAAAGACCAGATGAATCAAAAGTACCTTCACCTATTTCTGCACTCATGACCCTATCTTTCGAAAGAATTTCGAGACGAAATTCCCTTTAACGGGGGATGATGTCACAACTAGCATTTTTGGCTAGGAAATTTTCGTCCTCACGTAAGCAATGGCTATTGTGAGACTTGTGCAACACATTATAGTGTAAAATATGATACCTAACGAGTCATGTAGGGATTAGAATGAAAATCTCTCAATGTACCTCAAATTTCTCCCAAATCTCTCCAAGTATATCGAATCTCTCCCAAATCTCTCTAAGTATATGAAATCTCTCCTAAATCTCTCCAAGTATATGAAATCTCTCTAAGTATATGAAATCTCTCCTAAATCTCTCCAAGTATATGAAATCTCTCCTAAATCTCTCCAAGTGTATCAAATCTCTCCCAAATCTCTCCAAGTATATGAAATCTCTCCCAAATCTCTCTACGTATCTCAAATCTTTCTCAAATCTCTCTATGTACCTTTCTTAGTCGAAAACAACTGAAAACCTAAGGAGAAAAACCCAAAAGGACCCTCTTGGTCCGGAACCCTCTTGGACCAGAACCCTCTTAGTCCGGAACCCTCTTAGTCCGGAATGCCTTCTAAGGAACCAAGAGGAATCGTGTCTCGGAACTCCCCTACTTCGGACATTCTCGCAGCTCCGGAAGACCCCGCTGTGCCTCGCCACGCTTCGGAATTTCTAGCTGGTTCGGACCTGCGGACTTCACACTTGATTCCGGATCAAAGGGAAGTGCTCCGGAACTTAGTAAGCAGCTTCGGAACTCGCCTGTTGACTCCGGAACCTCTTGAATCCACTCCGTAATTTGGGATTTGACTTTGGACCCTCGCAGATACCGGATTACACTCCAGATTTTTGTCTATTTCAGACTTTTTCTTCAGTTTGGGATATTTTGACGTCGGGAATTCCTCCAAACTCGTATTTCTCATATCCTAGACCCCTTAAACCCCTATTTTATGCCAAAATTGATTATTTTAAACATATTTATATAAAATAATACCCAAGATTTTTAAAGGGATTCTAAGTAGATAAGGGGTTTGACTTTATGATGTGATGCAAATCCCCCATTTTCCCATACAAATCTCAGTAAAACCTATATTACCCATAGATAATAAGGTTATTCACCAGCCCTCCAAGAAAATATCAAATCACCCCTTATCCCCTCCATTTAGATAAGTGAACTCCTTTCCCCCTTATTCCACTTCTCATTTTCATACTCAGTAAACTCCTAAGAGGTGCTCTCAACTCATTCAAGCTTCAAGTCTCATTCCTTCAAAGAAAAATTCCTAGATTTTTGTAAGCATCTCATCTTTTTTAACCAGTGATTCTCCACATTATTCCTAAGATTTCATTATATTTACACATAAAATTATTCTTAGGATATTCTAAAGTTCAAAGAACCTTTCAAGTGTTGGAACTTGGAAGCTCCTTAACACTTCTTCAAATCACCCAGCAAGCTAAACCAAGGTGAGCTTTATACCTCTATTTTTTTTTGAGATTTCTATTGTTTTTGGGGGAGGATACAAGTCAAAGGTCTTGTGAAATCATTAACTATTTACTTGTCCATATTTTTCATGTTGTGATATATGTGTTTAATACTCATGAAACTCCTTGTAGAAGCCTAAATTTCGAGATTTTGGTTAAGTCCCAAGAACTTAAACTATATTTCGCAAACTACTATTGTTTTGAAGTAAAAATAATATTTATATGAATTATCATTCATAAAATCTTACACCAAAAGTCACAAGGATTGTTCAAGAAAATTGTTTTAAACAAAAGATCGGAACTAATATTTTGAAGATATCAAGTTACGAAAGTATGGATATCTTGGGCTATTTTCGTCCATATATATATATATATATATATATATATATATATATATATATATATATATATATATATATATATATATATATATATATATATATATCAATTTCTTTTTGAAACATGAAATGGATTTGAAGAATCATTGGCCATCTAAATTTCTAAAGGACCAAAAATGGAATTTTTGGATAAACGAGGGTCTTTTTAAATGTTTCATAAATATAAATCCATAATGAACATTGTATAAGAATTTGGGTCATTCTCAACGATGCACCTAGTTTTGAATTACTCATGACACCTTTAATTAATATTGGGTCATTTTTGATAATTGTAATTCAAAGTGGATTAATTCCAATAAATGAAAATGATAGATCTAGTCATCGAGAACAAGTATCATTGTTTATTTAATAAATAATGGATCTCAACGATTTGCTCAAAAGTTGTTAATATTCTAGTCTGACGAATCTCAAAAGTAACTAGATATAAAAATATTAGTATACCTCTAAAGTCCTGTAAGGAGTTATAGCTAGAGTCTTCTGGAGGGAGAGCGAGAATTTGTATATAGATCTATATGGGGTTTACACCCCGCACATTCGATGTTCGCTACAGCTAGACTGGCCAGTCTAGGGTGACAAATGTGTTTTAACAAAACGAGGGCGCCTGAGAAACGCCAAAACAGGTCTCGATCATTTTAGTATGGTTATAACGACTCACTAGAATATGTTATTGTATCTAGAAAATTTATGTAAGGAAAACCTCATAACTAAATTTCGCACGTTGTGTTGATTGCCCTACGCATGGTAGTGATGGTCCGCATTTGTTGTGTTGACTGTCCTTTTTCATTGCACGGAATGTCCACAATCGTCATGTCGATTTCTTTCACCTAACAAGTATTAGAGTCTTAATACTGTTATTTTACAAATCAGATAACATAGGATTTCCCAGGGAAAACGTTGGTATACGGTTTTGAAAGCGATAAAGTAATACATACATATGCCAGTATACACAATTGGAAACAGAAATTACGAATATTTTGTAGCAGAAAATATAGGATTTTCTGGAGTAAACGATTTTATACGAATTCGATAATGATAAACTAGAACGCACACTCAATTATACCCGATAAGAAATACAAGATTTACAACTATATTCTTTTTGAAAATAGGGGTTTTTCTGGAAACTGTTGGTTATTACTACTCAAAAGAACTATTCTCGAACACAACTCGCCTTTACAAATTATACTACTTTTCAAAAATCAATCCTTATAAGGATGAACAAACAATATCGACATGCACATATATATCCATAATTTTCAAAGCAAGACTTCAAACGATTTCATAGAAAATATCGAATTTTTTGAAAGTACAATGAGAACGATTCTAAACAAGTGTAAAACTATTTTATACCAAAAATGCTTACGAACTCACCAACTTTTTAGTTGACGCTTTTCAAGACGACTTGTATTCTTAGGGATATAGTAAGCAGGTAAAAAGGGATGCAGATGCAGGATTATTTTGTTGTAGTTTGGAATATTTTTGCTTATGTCTCTTTTGTGTAATTTGAAGGACAAATAAAATATGTAAACAATGTAAGTTTATTATCTCAATGTATGATGTTTGGATTGCTCTGTTTCATTTATATTCAATTGTTATGATCCTGCATAATGAAGTCACCTGCCTCCAGATGTTTCCGTCGTCTGGTCCGGGGGTGTGATACAATGATAGTTGTGAAACTGGGCTCTTGGACTCCTTGGATAGGAGTGGACGAAAATTATAGGGTGACCTTATAAGTTTTCGTCCAAGGCCTTCTAATGAGGAGTGCATGGGCTGCTTATGCCTTAAGCAGGGAATTAGGGTTTCCACCTACAAACCCTAGCTTTAGGACTAAGCCACCTCATGTATAAAAAGGATCCAACCCTTTGGATTTTCAGCGACTCTTGATGAACCCTAGTAGAGCCGAATTTATAAGAGTATTCCCTCCTTTATCATCTCATTCTCTTGCAAAGAGTGTTTGTAAGCCATTAGAGGTGTCACATTTGAGGTACTTGCTTTCCAGAGTCAAGGATCTTCAAGGTATTCTTGTTATTACTACATAACAAGTAAGGTAAACATCTAAAGCCTATTTTTGTGTAAATTTAAAATTATATACTAGTTCCTAGGGTTTTGCTTTGGTATTCAGGTTTGCATGTTCAATTAGTGAAAACCTAGATCCAAAACAATTATGGTTGCATGAACACATAGGTTTGTAGTTATGTTCAAAACCCATCAGCGGTATCAGAGCCTAGGATGTTTTTTAGTTGAATATGATGCAATTGTGCATTGTCCAAAGGAGATGGGAGCAGAATCCTTATTCTGTTCATCAAACTCGACAAGTTCATACTGGAACTCGACGAGTTGGCTCAACTCGATGAGTTCACTGCCTGACTCGACGAGTTAACTCGTCAAATCCCTGATTTTTCGATTTTCATATCTTGATTTGATTAGGATAATTACCTTAATTCATTATATTGCTTAAAAATGAATTTTCTGAAAAGGTAATGGTATATACTTATCAAAATAGATGATTTGGTCAAATTTTTGGATAAAGACAAAATTAGTTTATTAATTTAATTATTTAAAATTTGATCTAGTATTTTTGAAAAGTTTTAAAAATACACCCATTGGCTTTATAATTTAAAATTTGATTAAATAGGTTAATTTTGAAATCTTAAATTTAAGAACCCTAGTATTTTAAAAAGGTATAAAGTACACCCTTATGGATGTTGTTAATAATTTAATTAAGTGTTTAATTAAAAAATAATTAATAAATCCATAAAGGGTTTAAATTTAATCAAATTAAAAGTGTAATTTATTAAAAGATTAAACCCCTAGTATTTTAAAAGTTTAAAATGCACCCATATACTATATAAAATTAAAAGTTAAATATATATATATATATATATATATATATATATATATATATATATGTATGTATGTATGTATGTATAAGAAAAGTCAGTCTTACCGTTAGTAGGCCTCATTCATGAAGCTGGTTTATAAGGGGTGTTTAAGGAAGCAACCTATAAAATGACCACCATTGGGTATCCATTCTTACCCACTTCCCTCTTGACTAGTGGAGGGTCGTTAGCCGAACGGGTTTGATAGGACATTTAACCCTCATTAAAAGTATAATGACATAGAGTAACTAAACCTTTTCTAAAATCCTATTCTTAGTTACTTTAGAAAAAAATGTGAATTTGATTCTAACCCATGAAATTGCACATTTCACCTTATTGGTCGTTAGTGGAGCGTGTGTGGTTAACTGACATACTAATATGGACTAACATTATTGGCAATAGGTGTCTCGTAAATTATCTTTGATCAATAGAGTGTGTGTGGTTAACCAACACATTGATTGGGTGATAAATGACATCGAGAGTACCAAGCAAATTTGCATGGTTATTCACATCTCTTTTGTGATCCTCGACATCCCAGTCACAAAGTGAGAGCATAATCGAGATTAAACATGTCATTGAATAGTTCAATGAATCTCAAAAGATCTAGGAGTTTAATTAGATTGAAATTGGTAAATGTTTACTTACCTAAATAGATTCGAATTTGATTACGACATCCCTCTTCAGAATTCGAATTGAAAATATGGATCCTAGCCTTAGTTTAAATTTTAGGTTAATAATTAAGGATTAAATAAATCAACTAACTTGAATTCTTATCTCCTTTTATAGATGTTGAGTTCTGATAACAATGGTCTTCCTCATCCTTTTGGAAATGGTTTTCATTCTCATTCTGAAGATGATCTTCAACAAGTCTATCAAGGTGAAAGAATGTTCCCTTCTTCAAATGGTGGAACTGGAAATCATGTTTCTCCAAATCTTCCTCCACCTCCTCCAGTGATTCTCCCGACCCATGTTTTCGTCAAATTGAAAAGTTCAAGGTTACTCAAGCCCTATTGGCATGTAAACACTTAGATGGAAATTCTATGTGTGCACCTGCTCTTAAAATGAAGTCACACATTGAAAGATTGGGAATGTTGGGTGTCGTTTTCCCATAGGAGTTGGTTGTTGACTTGGTTCTGCACTCACTTCCTAAGTTATATAGTCAGTTTGTTAAGGACTATTATTTGACTGACAACGACATGACCCTTATTGATCTGACATATTTGCTAATTGTTGCTGAAGTAGAAATGCTAAAGTGCAATGTTCAAGCAAATGTGTTTGAAGGATCAATCTCCCAAACTTCCATGGACCTTAACAATGGCGTCATTGGTAGTCTAGAAAAGGTTTCTCTTCCCAATGAAAAGGGATCGACCAAGGTCAAACTATTTGACGATATGGTAAAGAGAAAGGATAATTCTCAGATAGTCCCATGTGCCATTCCTGAAGAGTCCATATGTTTATATTGCCAATTGAAGGGACATTGGATGCAAAGCTGCCCTGACTACCTAAAGGATCACAGAGATAGTAAAGTCAAGTTGTATGACTCTACTTCAGGTACATCCGCTGTCTAACTTTATTAAGTTCCTATTCGTAGATGCTTATTACATGATGTGATAGTCACATTTTTTATTTATGCAGTATCTAAGAGAAAGAAGGAAGCTTAAGAAGAGAAAGCTAATTCTGATCGTAAGAGATGGATTTCGGTCATATGGTTCAATGATCAGAATTTGGAGCTACTGCTTAGGAGTTATAATAGCTTAATAGATTGCTTTGGAAATATGTAGTTTTCATATATTTGCATTGTAAGGATAAATATTTTTCTACACATTATCAATAAAGTAAATTTTTCGTTTTATCTTATTTACTTTATATATCCTCATAATGGTATTTATGAAAATTGGTGGTTATCTTCTATTATTAGCAATATTAAATATGGATTTGATTCTTTGATATATCATTTGTGGTAATGTCATAATTAACCAAGTGAAAAGGAATTCTCATCACCCAAGTTTCAGTTGGATAGAAACTTGGAGTCATACAGTTTGAATAGTGTGATGTATGAGAATTTTGATCTTTGGAAGATTAAGACTAATTCGTTGATCACATATTTATGTGAGTCAAAGTGAATGACTAATAGATCTAGTACACATTGATGTGGACTATTTGGATCCATCACAAAAGGACAATAAGTCTATTCATCATGATTACTGATGGTTTAGTAATATGGTTATAATTATAAGATTATATGTAATTCTGATTCTTTGAAAGGTTTCAAAGAATGGCAGAACGAATAAGAAAAATTTATTAGGCAGATAGATAAAAGTGTCTCCAATCTGAAAGATAATGAGATTACTTTAGTATCATGTTTTATGATCATCTTAATGATTTTGGAACTATGTCACAAGTGATCATCTAAGGACATATTAGTGAATTTATTTTAACTAAGAAGAGGAATCAAATATTGTTGAAATAGTTTAATCGAGAGATGAATCATACTTCGTTTCCAAATCGAGTTTTAGAATCATACTCTAATAACTTCTAATCGTATCCTAAACTAAGTAGGTTTATAACACCACATGAAATGTGAAGTGAAAATGTTTTCTTACTCTAGCACATTTGAAATTGGTAGTTGTGATGTTTTGGTTAAAACAAAGATAAACTAAGACCAATTCCATGAGATGTTTTCTTATCGAGAATCCACACTAACTTTTGAATATTTGTTTTAGCTTGTCAATGATTGTTCCTTGAGAGAGAAACTTATATGTCAAGAAGTCAGTGGGAGTCTTATTGGTCTTGAAGAGTTTCAAGAGTCAATCAAGAATAAACCTTTTAGTTATCACTAGCACACAACCCGAGGTTGATAACTTATCGTGTTCAGTTGACACATTCTTGTTTCTATGCATCTTCCAGTAGAATTGACAATGCATGTGAGTTCTATGGTTCTCATTTGACTACAATAGGCAGAGCACGTTGGTCAGTGATAGTACATTGGTCAATGGAAGTGAGCTACTTAAACATAATGGAAGACATGGGAGGCCCTTGTGCTACCAAATGGAAAGAAATTAAGAATAAGCAAAGTTCTATCCATGAAAGGAAAAAAAATTGATTTTGGTTTGTCCTCAACCTTATCTTATGATTATAGGTTGGAATTGATAAATTCACAAGGATAGGAACACATACACCATAAAATCTAGGTGGCAAAAAGTTTTCGCTCTAATTCTTGAAAAAGATCATGATGAAACACTTTTGCTAGTAGATTTTGAATCTTATTGATATCATGGTTAGCAAGTGTGATAATTGTGTTCTAAAATTCATATATGGTTATGACATCCCTTTTCATAGTTCGAACTGTGAGAAATGGAAAGTAATAGTTTGAAGATTCGGGACTAATCTCTATAAGTTCTAAATTTGTTTAAACACACACATATGCTATCTAATGAAAGGTGTATGAGCTTGAGAAGTCTGGTTGAAGACGTATAGAAGCATCACATATCAGAAATCTGAACTTTAGTAAGAAAGTCAATAATGTTGATTTCTAGAAGTCTAGTTGATTTCTGGATACATGTCTGATGTGTGTGGAATGCACTAATTGTTGGATTTGGTGTCTAAGCCCATAACTATAACTGGTATGTACTTGACCCGATTGTAGCATGGTCCTTTTGGGTTGCCTTCACCAGTGCAATTTGATAGGATAAGTTTTGAGAATAAGGTTATTTATGGTTTATTAATATATTACAAGTATAATATATTAACACGGAAATATTTAATTAGTATTGATCAAGACTTAATTTATTAATTTTGTGATCAAAACAGACTAATTAAATATATGGGGATTGATTACGTAAATCAATCATTGTTGTAGTGTGAGCTAATGATCCATGATTATGGGATAAACTAATACATGGATAGTCCATGGAGGTTAAACCGATGGAGCATGAGTATGTGGAAAGTCATGGATTATTAGGGTTTACCAAGTGTAACCCTAACATGTCCAACACTATAAATAGAACCCTCCATAGACCAAAATCGGTCGCCGCTTCCCTTTGAGATAAATAGATTATTCTCTTAAATCATCCTCTTATATTTTGGTGTTTGTGAACCATTAGAGGCATCACACTTGAGGTGCTCAAGCTTTCAAGGGCCAAGAATTACAAGTCCTTCTAAGAGGTAAGTTATCTAACTATTTGTCTTGTTCAGTTGTTCAATTGTATCTAGTTAGGGACAAAGCTTTGGAAAAATGAAAATGCATGTATAATTAGAGAAAACATAGATCTAAAGCATTTAGGGTTGCATGTGCACTTAGGAAGTGTTATAGTGATCAAAACCCAACAGTGGTATCAGAGCCTAGGATTGTTTTCTATTATATTTGATGCTTACTAGTTTTTCAAAGCTGAAAAAGTTGAATTTTTTGCATCTAACTGATGGACTCGTCAAGTCCACTGACTGACCCGCCAAGTCCACTAAAAAACAGCCCAACTCGGCGAGTCCAGTTCATGTACTCAACGAGTTGGTGCCCCTATTTGCAGAATTTCGAGTTTCTTGGCCTGGTTTGGATTAGGAACACTACCACAAACTGTTTTGGATCATTGGAAATGTTTTTTATGATATGGTAGTGCTTGTACTCATCCAACCACAAGATAATTGTCAAAGTTTTTAAAATAATTGTTGTTTTATATGATAAACAAAGTTGCTTTTAAAATTGTTGATTTAGAATTGTCTTGATTATGAGTTTAGTTAGATCATGAATTATGTGATAATTTTAGTTGTTAGAGATATGATCTAAATGAATTTTAATGACCTCCATAACTTGTCCTCAATTTATGGAAAATGAACGGTCTCTTCACTAAAATGGCAACAAACTCATATGTTATGAAAATGAAAGGACAATTGTCAAATATTAAGATAATAGGTTAATTATTTTTATTATCTGATATAAATTGTCTTGCTACATGAGTTAGATTAGATCAATAGAATATTATATGATAATTTTTCCATTGCTAGAATTGATCTAAATATTCTTTAATGAGTTCCATAATTTGTCCTCAAGTTATGGATTATCAAGAGTCTTTTCATAAAGCACACATTAAACTCATAGGTTATGAATGTGAAGAGTTTTGACAAGTTTCAAAACTTTCCCTCAAGTTTTGGAATTTGTAGAGTCTCATTAATGAAACTTTAATTCCAAACCCTAGAGTTTTAAAAGTTAAAATTCAACCCTTATACTTTATAATATTAAAAGTTAATACTTATATATATATATATATATATATATATATATATATATATATATGTGTGTGTGTGTGTGTGTGTGTATGTATAAGACAAATCAGTCTTACCATTAGTAGGCCTCATTCACAAAGTCGGTCTATAAGGGGGGTATAGGGTTATTGCCTATAAAATGGCAATTTAATGGGTGTCCACTCTCACCCACCACTTCCTTGACTGGTGGAGGGTCGTTAGTTGAACGGGTAGGATAGGACATTAATTCTCCCTTTATTAAAACTATAATGATAAATATAAAGTAACTAAACTTTTATTAAATTTCCAATCTTAGTTACTTTAGGAAAATGTGAAAATTATGCTATTCCATTAAATTACACTTTGCACCTTTGTTAAGTCGTTAGTGGAGCATGTGTGGTTAACGGACATACTAATCCGGAACTGACAATGTGTGGCAAAGGGTAACTTGGTGTTAATCATAGATCAATGGAGCGTGTGTGGTTAACCGGCACATTGATTAAGTGATCTGTAAGATTGGGTGTACCAAGCTAATTTGCATGATTATTCACACCTTGTTTGTGATCCTCGACATCCCAGTCACAAACTTGAAGGGCACACTGAGATTTAAACATGTCATTGAAAAGTTTAATGAATCTCAAAGATCTAGGAATTTCAAACCAATTAAAACTTAATAGTCTATTTTGTTTTTCATGGTGGAAATTGGTAAATCGTCATTTACCTACCTTCGAATATTTTACAATTGGATTACAACATCCCTTTTCACAATTGTAAAATATTGTGTTGGGTCCTAGCCTTAATATTTCGTTTTGGGTGTTATATTAAGGACTTAAATC
Source organism: Lactuca sativa (assembly GCF_002870075.4). Taxonomy (NCBI): domain Eukaryota; kingdom Viridiplantae; phylum Streptophyta; class Magnoliopsida; order Asterales; family Asteraceae; genus Lactuca; species Lactuca sativa. The sequence goes on from NC_056626.2 coordinate 109,437,897, forward strand.
AACTAACTTGAATTTCGCCCTTTATAGATGTCTAGTTCAGATAACTATGGTCTTCCTGAATCTGTTAGAAAAAGCTTTCCACATGAAGATGATATTCCACAATATCATACTTCACTTCCTCCACCCCCTCTAATTATTATCCCTAACCCACAAGTTCAAAGACTTGAAAAGTTTAAGGTCACTCAAGCCCTATTAGTAATGAAACATCAAGATGGAAAGTCTATATGTGCTCATGTCTTGGACATGAAGCTGCATATTGATAGGCTGGGGATTTTGGGTATCGTGTTCCCAAGGAAGTTGGCTATTGACTTGGGTCTTCAGTCACTTCCCAAATCATATAGTGAGCTCGTTAAAGACTACTATGTGATAGTTCACGACATGACCCTTATTGATCTTGCCTATTTGCTAATTGCTGTTGAATCAACAATGATTTGGTGCAATGATCAAGCAAACATGATTGGAAGATCTACTTCCCAAGCTGCCATGAACATAGGCAATGACATCAATAGTCTAGAAATGATTCCTTCTTCTGAAGGAAAGGAATTGGCCATGGTCAAAAGCTTTGATTACAAGAGAAAGGCCGGTTCTGGGATTGTCTCATGTGCCAATGTAAAAGAAGCCAATTGTTTCTACTGCCATTTGAAGGGACATTGGAAGCAAAGCTGCCCAGACTAGGGATGAAAGTAGGTCCAAACCCAGACCGGATGGACCCGGACCCGGAAAACCCGAAACCGGTTAACGGGATTTTGTAGAACCGGAAAACGGACCGATATATAGGAATCAGTTCCGGTTCGGTTCTGGGTAAAGTGGGTCTAGAACCGGAAAAACCCGGAAACATCAAAGTGGGTAGGTTGGAACCGGATAAAGTGGGTTTAGAACCGGTAAACCCAGAAAAACCGGAAAAACCGGAATTTTTTGGTAATTACTTACTATTTAGTGGGTTGAATTTTGAAAATTTTCATATTGATATCCCGACTTTGGGGAACTGTAACTCATTGAATATGAAACCAAAATTAACAAAATTATAGTCTAAAATCATGTACAAACTCTAAAATACACTTTTGAAAAAACCGCATGTCAATCCTACTTTAAACGGATGAGATATGCATGTGTTAACATTTTCACAGAATAAAAATTATAAAAACAAATAGCTGAAAAGTTGAAAATTTTTAATTTTGATATCCCGACTTTGGAGGATTGTAAATCATTGAATATTAAACAAAAAATGACAAAGTTATATTCTAAACTCATGTACAAACTGTAAACTACAAGTTGGAAAAAAACCACATGTCAATCCGACTTCAAATGAATTAGATATGCATGTTTTAAAACTTTCACAGAATACAAAAAAGCTAAAAAAACTAAAAACTTCTAGCTTTGATATCTCGACTTTGGGGGAATGTAAGTCGATGAATATAAAACTAAAAATGGCAAATTTATAGTCTAAAATCATGTACAAACTCTAAACTATATGTTGGAAAAAAACCGCATGTCAATCGGAATTAAAACGAATGAGATATGCATTTTTTATACGTTTCACAAAAACCGGTTCCGACCCTAAAAATGGTTCCGGTTCCAAACACCGGTTCCGGTTTTTGCACCCGGTTTACCCGGACCCAATAGACCCAAACCCGGATTACCCGGAACCGGATAAAGCTAATTTTTAAACCCGGAACCGGAACTGGAACCGGTACTATATATTCCGATTCTAACGGTTCCGGTTCCAGTCCGAGTCCGGTTCTAAAGCTCATCCCTAACCAGCATTATTTCAAAAATCTATCAATTCAATCATTCACTTGAAAAGAGTGCAATCAGGAGTACACGACCTTTTCATAGTTGATAATTCTCATTTGAAATGATTAATTCATGGTGTACTTTTTATGAATAATCTACAACAAAAGCCATTACACCAAAATTCAATCTCCTTTCAAAGCATTTCACAACACATGCAGGCCAAGTGCCTGAATTTGAGGTAATTCCATTTAATAATGTTTTCATTTAATGAAAATTCCTCTTTACTATTTACTTTCAAAGATCTATAATTTACGTTATTGGTTAGCAATTTCTGATTCCGAAAAAAATATATCATTTTTTTGGAAAATTTCAATTGGGTAATCTTTAACTGTTTAACACATGTTTATAAATGGCTACTCCCATGTTATATGACTTCTACAGCTATAAAATTGAGAAGAAGGAATTCCTTTAACTTTTTATTAAATTCACACAGGTTAGAGACTACATCAGAGGGAGATTAAAGGCGTCCACATTAAAAGTGAAGACACACAGTTTGATGTCATTGATAAGATGTATTTTTACTGCTTTTCGAAATTGAAAATGCATATAAGAGTTATTTCGTATTTAGTTATGCTGTAATAAAATTAAATAGGATGCTTTAGTATGTAAATTTATGCAAGTACATTCCTATTTCTTGATTTAGCAAAAATCTTTTTTTGGCACAGATGACCTTCATCTATTTAATCAATCAAATGGTAAAAATGAGAGAGAACAAAACTTACATTTACAACTTTCTAAGAAACTAATTAAAAATTAGTCATATCTCTAAAATAGACACCAACCTTTTTGATTTTTAAAAAAAAAATACTTTTATATGTTAAATTCTTTGATTTTTCATTGTATTTATATTTTTGTAGTTTAAACTACGATATAAAGTTAATTTTGTTGTGAAAATAATACTTGAAAATTTATCTTTAAAGCTTCAATTTCTTTTTTCAAATGCGTTTGGAAAAAAGTTGATTATTTTCTTTGTTAAAGACGACATAGTTTGATGATTTTCCAGTCTACTATTAGGCTTAAGACAAAGCGGTATGGGTCAAAAATTACTCGTTATGGGCTTATGTGGACCGCCATAACGCCGTTGTAACGGGGGAATACCCCCCCCCCCCCCCCCCCTCCCCTTCTCGTTATGACATTAGTCATGGTCGTTACGACGGATTGAAACGGTGAAATTTGAACGTTGCTAATTTTAACTCATTTTTTTAAACTTTTCTCTCATTCTCTCTATATCTTATACACATACTTTCTTTAAATTTTTAAAAATTGGATCAAACCCCAAACACCCCCCCCCCTCCATCATCAAACCCAAACACACAACCTCGCCTCTAGGATTTGCGGGTTATGAAAATTATTTCAACTTTTTATCGTCTCAAGGATCACCATAAATCTCATACCAAGGCGCCGCTTTCAATCCCGCTTCAGCACCATTGCAATTTCCTAACTCACCTTACCTTCAACAAAATTTACAACAAAATCTTTTCCCTGCTTTTGCTTCGATGCAACAAACAACCACCCAACCACCACCTACAACACAACCATCGGTTGAAGTGGAAGCAGAAGGTAGTAGGATAGGGAAAGGGAAAGGGAAATCGAAAGGGAAATCGATAGTGGTTGAAACAGAAAATGCAGATGTTCCACAATAGTGGACACCGGAGGAGGAACATGCTTTGACGACGGCTTGGTGTGCTACTTCAAAAGACGAACTCCGTGGAAATGGAGTGAAGAAAGGAGCTTATTGGTGGAGGGGGAGGGCGACAAGTTTCACGCTATTGTGAAGAAAAAACTGTATCGCAATGTAACGACCCAAAAATCAAGGGTAAAAATTTCATATTTAATATAGTCAAAACATATATATCATTAATTCCAAACATCCAAAACATTATTAATTAAAACATTTATCAGAGTCCATCTCAAAATCATTCAATGCGGAAAACATGGGTGTGTGCACTGCGATCAATCTGGACCCATCTTTTCCAAACCGATGATACCTGAAACAATAAACAAAACTGTAAGCACGAAACTTTGTGAGTTCCCCAGAGCATACCCCACACAATCCACATAATCAAATAATCCATATTAGCTATAAAAGCTACATAAACCATATCAATCATGTATCCATATCAATCACATAGCCTTGCATATCAACATATATAGATGTCGTGGGCTCGTCCCCAGGGTCTTACTCCAGGATGCCATGGGCTCCCCTTATGGTCTTACACCTAAGTGTCATGAGCTCTCCCATGGTCTTTGATAGGAAAGCCGTGGGCTCTCCACATGGTCTTACATCCGAGTGCCATGGGCTCTCCCATGGTCTTCCATTCAAATATCACAAAGACGACTAACATACCACGTAATCACTAGCATACCATATATATATATATGTATATATATATATATATATATATATATATATATATATATATATATATATATATGGTAAAGTGAATATACCTAACAACCTTATATAAGCTTAGGTACCTAACCTCATCAAACTACGTCATTTTGCATTAAATTTTCATTGCAATCATCCAAGGTTCTTAAACTTCATCCCTAAACTTGATTTACTTCAAAAAAATTTGGAAATTCATCATTATATTTCTCCTACATCCTTTCATTTGTAGAGGTAGGATATGAAGCCCATCAGGTGGTATTCGATAAAAAGACGTGATGTAAAAAAAAAGATATTGGTGAAAGTCCAAAGATTTTGGAAGTAATCAAATTATGGGGTTGAAGTTTAAGAACCTTAGGCAATTACAATGTAAATATGATACAAGCCGATGTAGTATTATGGAGTTAGGTACCTAAGCTTATATAAGGTTGTTAGGTATATTCACTTTACCCATATATATATATATATATATATATATATATATATATATATATATATATATATATATATATATATATATATATATAAATTAGTAGTGAATCTACAATAAACACTACAACATAATATGAAAGCCATGGGCTCTCCACATGGTCTTACATCCAGGTGTCATCGGCTCTCCCATGGTCTTCCATACAAGCATAACACATATACCACTAACATACTTCCTAGCACATAACCAGCTAACATGCTACATAATACAACTTCAGCTAGTGTACCACATAACATAGAATGGATCGGCCTTGGTGCCTTAGACCCATTGGTATGGTGAGGAGACTCACCTGGCACTGCTGAAGTCTGGCAGATAAAACTCCAGTGCTGGTTGACAGGTTCCCGAACTGTCAACATCAAAACATCACCCAATTAATAATTGGGTTCCACTACATAACCATAAATACATACTTTGGATAATTACTACATTACCCCAAGCTTGGATTTATACCAGCCCGAGGTCCAATCCATAAGCCCAAAAGTCAAACTAGGAATCAAAGCCCAACATATGACCCAATTTTCCAAATTAGGCCCAAGCCTTTACATGGTCTTATTCAAAGGCCCAACCATTTATTTCGGTCCAACATTTAACACTCTAATGACCTAATATCATATAATCCTAAGGCCTATCTATGGCCCAATTTTCCAAATTGGGCCCAGACCTTCACATGGGCCTTACCCTAAAGCCCAACAACACAGTCTAATCCATACGATCATTCTTGGATGGCCCATTAATGATCCAATTACCAAAGCCCAATGGAAAGGCTCAACTTAAGGCCCAAAGAAATTAGGGTTTCACATAAAATGATGATTAGAGTTAAGTGTTCTTACTTAACCCATTAAGGACTTATTCAATTAAGTCCAATATTGCTTTAGATTAATTTGCCAACGATTATTAATTACTAATTTAAGTTTAATTAATAATCCCGATGCGGGCCCCAATCAGTCCCGAAATTAGGGTTTCATGACATTAGGGTTTTCCAAACCCTAATTAGGGTTTCCTACCCAATACTAGCCCATTAGTCAATTGGTTGGGCTTTTAGGTCACTTTGGGTCTCATTGGGCGCATTATCATTTTATTTGGTCAATTAGGGTTTCCTTGGGCCCATTATGGCCTTATTGGACCCACTAGGGTTTCATGCATCCTAAACGAATCAAACACAACAAAACAAAGCACACCGCCACCCGACACAGCGGTTGGTGGCGGTAGCCACCACCTCACGGTAGTGGTTTAGAGTTTCTTTTCATTATTCCGACCCGGTTACAATTTACAATGCTTAAATTCAAAAATAAACACACACACACACTAATAGATAAACACACACATGGCAGCACATGGTAGCAGCCACCACCTCACGGTGGTGATGGGGTTTCCTCGGTTTTCCGGCCAGCAACGACACGACACACCCGCCTGAAACGCAGCAACACTTGAATACACACTCAATCAGGAACCTCATGGCGGCAACCGATGGTTGGAGATGACAGCCACCCCATTACGGTGGTGGTGGTGTCGGGTCGTCTTGGTCTTCTTGATTCTCTGCCATAATAATGTACATATCACACCATAAATTCCGAAAAGAGCCCCCACATGCGAAAATGTACTCACTCAATCACCTACAAGGCGACAGAAACGCCGCCGGAGCTGAAAGGGTCGGTGGTCAAGGCCGACAACAGCAGTGGGGATGTGACCCACGTCACAGTCATCGAAAATAGCAAGGAAGAGAGAGAGAGAGAGAGAGAGAGAGAGAGAAAAGAAGAAGAAGGTCTTACCTGAAGCTTCTCGGTCGCTCATGACCCTAAGCAGCCACGATTATGGCTCGTTCGTCGACCTCAGGCTGTTGTCCCGGCTGTTCACAGCGCCTCCGGTAGCAATACAATGGTGGTGGTGTCCATCTGTGAGGCAGCGACGGATGAGGGGATACAAGGTTGGCGGCTGGAGGTTGATAATGTAGGGTTAGGTTTGAGATAAAAGAAACGAGGGGGAAAGGGTTACGGGGGTTAATCCCATGTCTCATCCCAAATTTGGTCCCTTATTCCAAAATTAGTCCCTCCTCCCAAGATCTTTTCAATTTAAATCTGGAAATTACCAACCAACCCCTAACATCCAAAAACTTATTCACTTTAAGTCCAATATTTCACCAAACACCCCCTTGACTTCAGAAAATCTTTACATACCAACCTGGAAATTACACTTAACCCTCAAATATTCAAAAGTTATGATTTTTAACTCCTCGGAACCAACACCTTGCTAAAATATTATGGGTTTAGAGTTACGATAAAATATGTTATACATCTTGGGGTTTTAGAATTTATTAATTATTTGTTCATTTTTATTTAATTTCAAACGGAGTGTTACACGCAACAATGACATATTAAGCAGCAAATGAGGTCAAATAACTAAACAGTGCAGCAAATTCAACGGTATTTACAACCAGCTTGAGGTGCAACAACAAAGCGGAACCAACGACTTCGATTTGTTCAAATCTGCAAAAGAACAATATCAGGTCGAAAGGGGACATGTTTTCGAGTTTGAAAAATCATGGGAGTTGTTGCGAGCGGATCCAAAGTGGAATAAAACGCCTACATCGTCGGATGTTCAATCCAAAAGGTCTTGCAATTCGAGCTCGATCGACGTGTTGAACGCACGGACTCAAATTGACCTAAACGCCGACACCGATTAGATCCCGGATGATATCGATGAGATATCCCCACCACGACGGCCGCCTGTGCATGACAAAACGAGGGGTGCTTCAAGGCATGCAGAGGAGGTTGAGGCGAAAGCAATAGACGCGGTGGAAATGACAGCGAAATTCGACGAGTACAATTTATTAATAAAAGAAAAAATGACTTGAAACATCGTCATTTGGAGTTCCTAGAAAGGCAGGCGCGAGACAAGCAGGAGCAAAAAGAGAAGAAACTAATGATACATCAGTTGTCAATTTCTTCAGATGAACGAGAAAAGTTTGGCGCCTAAGGATCTAGCGGTGCTACAAGCAATGAATGAACAAATTATGAAGAAATATTTGGGTTAATTAGGATTTTATGAGTAATTTGAATGGTATTTTAGTTATGATTTTAGGTTTAAAATTATGTTTTTTTTTAACTATAATTGTAATTTTAAATTTTAAATATTATGTTTTTTTTTTGTTTTAAAAATTTATGTTTTATAAGAATACATTCATTTTAGTGATTAAAAAAACGTAAAAAGGAAAAAAACAAAAAAAAAACAAAAAAGAAAAAAAAACAAATTCAAAAAAAATAATAAAAAATAAAACATATTTATTCTCAAAAAGTAAGTGTTACATCTTGTTGTCCATTTCCCCACTTGGTGTTATAACATCATTTGCTTATGTGGTATGTGAAGTGACACAACTTAGTGTTGCATCTTGTTGCCCACACCCAATGCTTTAAGGGTGTCCTACTTATTTGCCGGTAGTTTGTTTTAGCGTCGGTAACCCCCCCCCCCCCCCCCCCAAACATCTTTTTTTTTGCCGATGGTAAATTTCGTACGTAACATTGCATAGCTGTAAAATTATTATATCTAACTATTGATTGGTCAATGAGAATTAAAAGTTTTTGTTTTAAAAAAAATATTTCATAAGTAAAAATATCACCACATCCCATTCATAAATAAATCGTGGCAAAAATGATAAAATCCTATGTGACGACTATGTATCACACTTTTATCATTAACAAAACAACTACCACTCCTTTTAATTTTATTGCATAGTTGTAAAATTATTATATCTAACTATTGATTGGTCAATGAGAATTAAAAGTTTTTGTTTTAAAAAAAATTATTTCATAGGTAAAAATATCACCACACCCCATTCATAAATAAATCGTGACAAAAATGATAAAATCCTATGTGGCGACTATGTATCACACTTTTATCATTAACAAAACAACTACCACAACTTTTAGCCTTAGTTTTGAATATGTCATTAGTGAAATCCATAACCATTTTGAATATTTTCACTGATTTTTGAACAATAGTAATTCACTGCTTTTTGAACAATAGTAAAAACAGAGTTAAGACTTTTTTTTTTTTGTCTTTTTCTCTAAAAATAAAACATTCATTTTCCATTTTTTTATAGATAATCTTAAAACAAATTTTCATTAATTTATATTTGTTTTTCTCTTTAAGGATTCCAAGAAGAAATTCTTCACATCAGAAGATGAAATATTTTTATCAACTTTAAAAAGAACATACAAGAGTCTAAACCCCCAACCTTTATCCTCATATAAATATAAAATTCATGTTTCTTCCCGGTGTTAGAAACTTTTTTATGCGTTAAAGGATACAAGCGATGATTGCAGGGAGTTGGCATGCATTTACGTTGGTACTATTTGTTCTGGTGATGATGGGGTCAATGTGTTTGTGTCGGCATACCATACACTCCAATTAATTAATGCAACAAAATCCTCCACGAAGCCTAATCTCAATGCTTACTCTTTCATCTAGTTAATCACAACTCACAAAAGCATAATTTTTAGAGCTGCCAAAAAATGTCCACTCCGTCAACTAACGGGAACCTTATCCAAAAGGACCTTATTCAAAAAAGAAAGGAGGCAAGCTGTAACAACCGAAAAAAATGTAGTTATATTGATAATAAAAATAATAAATATATGCTACATGCAAATAGCTAGTGTAAGATGAAAAAGAAAACGAGAAAGAATAATTGATTAATTTGACAATTTAAATATATGCATATGTTATTTTTGTATGTTATAATTAACATAGCTCCATATATGTGTAAGTTATATGTAATTCAAAAAGATAAGAACTGAAAAACAAAGTAAAAGAGAAGGGGAATCATGTTTGGTCAAAAACTAAGTTAAAGATAAGAATTGAAAAACAAAATAAAAGAAAAGGGGAATCATGTTTGGTTATAAAAGAATCGGAATGAAAAATTATAAAAAATATCCTCTAGCATTTTTCTTTTGTACATTTGTTTTTGTTTAATAAAAATGATATAGTTCGAGTTAATAAAAAAATATAAAGCTTTTATAATAATTTGTTTAATTAAAAAATCACAATCCCATTATCTTTCACGGAATCAAGTTACGTATCTCTTTTTTTTTTCTTTTTTTTTTTCGGTTTAAATCTAGAAATCTATTATCCGAAGTCGATTTTTTTGACAAAAATAGTGTTTTTATAAAAAAATATTTACAAGATAGATATAATTATAAAAATATTTACCAAGTGTAGTTTCAAATTTTATTTTTTTTATGGTTTGTTTTTGAGTTTTTGCTTTTAATATTTATCAAAAAAAAAAAAAATTACAAACGCCATTGTAACTAACAATTTTTTGAATATGTCTTCGTAATAAATTTATCAATCCTTTTATCAATTATAAAAAATATAAACACATGATTGATCAAATAGTTTTCATAAAGAATCTTTGAATGTAGGAAATCATCTTTTGCTTCAAACTACTTCGCATACGACTTTTTTCGCTCTACATTTCTGCAATATTTTTCACTCTAAAACAATAATAGATTAAAATATCGGCAATATTAAAACCTTTCTCCTAAAGAAAATATAAAAGAATGAAAAATTGAACTCCTTACCATTGCAAGGTTTTAAATTTAATCAGGAAACCTCTTACTCAAACTTTATTTTTTGAATTTAGGAATCGGCGTTGATGCCAAATCAGTTTCGTGTTCATCTTTCACACTATTATTCAAGGGTTTTCCAGAATCTTGATTTCATCCATGCATGCGTTCTTGCCAAAAATTGGAACAATGAATGATGATGATCTTCTGTTGTATCTAAACACCACAAATTGGCCAAGCTATAGACTCTTTTCCTTCACAAATCTCCAACCGTTATTCAAAAGAACACGAAAAAGATATGTAAGAACGATCTTCTTCGGTCTCTTTTGATCAAAATGCTTAATAAAACCTGGTGGTATCCACCGCCACTCGAGTGGAGTCGTCGGCTGAGTTGCCGCCGGAGATGGCAGACTATGGTGTAGCAGACGTCACTTTTTTATTCAAGGACGTTTGTTCGTTCAGTAAATAGAGTTACGACACTTTTTTTTTCTGCTGCTAAATTTAATAGCAAAAACTCAAAAGCAAACAAAAAAATAAATAAAATTTGAAAGTATTATAATCTGATAAATATTTTTAAAACGATACCTATGTGATAAATATTTTTTTCAAAACGGTTTTGATAGTAACTTCTAACACTTCAAAAGAATTAATTTTACCATACAAAAAGGCTTAACGGCATAACTTGTTGTCCGTTTTGTTGGATTAGGTGTCCAAGCACATAATTATAATTGATATAAACTTGAATTGATGATAGCACAGTGCTTTTGGGTTGCCTTCAAACCTGACAATTGAATATGATAGCTTTTAGAGAGAATGATTGTTTATCAATTTAATTATTATATGTTTAATAAATTAATTGAAAATCAAAATAGATAGTTTGTTAATATGTTATGATAATAATATATTAATTGGAAATAATATTACTTAAGTAATAAATAATAAGAAATTAATTGAATTAATTTTGGGATTAACTAAAGATAGTAGGATTGAAATTGAGAGTGTTCAATAGTTGAACATTGAGGAATTCTAGAACCTTCCTTATAAGGGGACAAAATCTAAAAGCCTTCTAGGGTTTCTTTGGGCTTTAAGGGTGCCTTGGATGCCTTAGGAGGAAAGAAAATGGATTAGGTTATCTTCGAGATACCTGTCTTATCCAACACCTTCCTAAACTCCTATATAAACCCCTATATTTCGTTCATGCTCTTCCTAGAGGCATAAGGTCAAAATTTCCACCTCTTCTCTCTCTCTCTCTCTCTCTCTCTCTCTCTCTTTCTCTCTCTCTCTTCAAGCTCCTTGGTTGCTAGGGTTTGGGTTGGATCCATTAGAGGTGCGACACTTGTGGTGCTTGCTTCCAAGAGTTTTCAAGGAGGAATTCAAGATTGTTTGCAATAATAATCTTAAATGTTAGTTTTTCTTATCTTATGAATTAGTTTGTTCATAAAAAAGTTTTTTGTAGATTAGCCATTCATAGTATGTTGCTATATGTGAAAGACATAAATCCAATTATGTTGTGTGTGCCTTAATTAATTGAATTGTTTAATCGTTTTCGGCTTAACGCATTGTAGTGGCAACCCTAATAACCCATCACATTTTTCATCTCACTCGTTGGACGATGATAATTAATTTAATGAAAACTTACAAAAAGTGTATTTTGTACAATAAGGGAACAAATGCATTAGCAACATTATAGTTTATAATCTAAATTCATCTGAACATATGTTACATAATTATATAATTATAAAATAAGAATAAGGGGTATGTGAGGATTTTTACGAGCAGAATCCTATGTGGTGGGGGGTTTCCAGTTCTACCGATGAACACCCCTTGGATACTAATAGTGTGACGTCTTCAAATTTACGGTCATTTTAAAACTTTTTATTTATGCTTATTTTAAAACATAATAATTCTTTTTTTTGTGGAATTGGTCCCAAAAATATTATTTCAATGTGAGAGAATACTAACATTAAGCATTTCCGCATAAACATTCGATATTGATATCTTTTCAAAACATGAGATGTCATAACTGATACAAAACATATGCATAAACGTAGGCCTTACATCATCTTTTATTATATAGACTATATCTCCTCGAATCTCTCATCAAGTCCGAACATCCATATCTTTGTATAGTTTCCTGTGAAACAAAGAAACCAAATATTACCAACAATATAGATGTGCATCCGATTTGAATATCTACATACCCCCATACCTAATCCTACCTGCACCCAATCGATCCTTACAAATCCTGGTCTACAATTATCAGGAGGGATTATCCTGCCTGATAAACCGTTTAGAAATATGCAGACATACGATTACAGTTGTCTGATCAAGACCTACCATTTCTGGTTATCCAAGAATATACAGACATAACAGTATAGTTGTCTAATCAAGACCTACCATTTATAGTTATCCAAGAATATGCAAACATACCATTACAGTTGTCTGATTAGAACCTACCATTTCTGGTTATCCAAGAATATGCAGACATACCATTATAGTTGTCTGATTAGCACTTACCATTTATGGTTATCCAAGAATATTGTAACGCCCATAGATCAGGGCTAGTCAATTTAGAGACGATAAGCATCATAAATGACTTTTTAACAGAAGATTATTTAGAATGAATAATCTTAACTAAGTTGTAGTATATGTTACAAGGATTTCGTACATATAAAGAATGCCGAAATCCGAGTTATAACGAAGAAGTTATGATCTGTCGAAGTTTCGCGACGGAACCGGCACGACACAGCGCGACGTAAAAAGTGAATTTACCTTCGAGCGATATTTAGCCTTAGCAATCTAAATGAAAGTCGTAGAATACGTTAAACCGTGAGCGTGCATAAAAAGAACGTCCAAATTTGACTTTGTATGAGGAAGTTATGATTTTTCTAAGTTTCGACATAGCGGTATGCAGCCCGAATACTCGATTTGAGATCGAGCGGTTTTTAGCCGAAACAATCTAAACGAGAATCAAAGATCTCGTTAATAGTAGTAAAACGATAAAAAGTTAGGCGATAACGGACGTCGGACAAAGAAGTTATGAATTTATAACGAAGTTTGCCTGTCCCGACCTACTAAAAATAAATTCAAAATTATCCGACGGAGTCTAAACGAAAGTTGTAGAGCGTAGTCTGGCCTACGCGTGGATATAAAGAACATCAAAAACGGAGTTCGTATGAAGAAGATATGAATTTTTGAAGTTTATTAAATAATTAATATTTATTTATTTAATCTTAATTCGGATAATATCCGAGGAGTCATCAACCTGATCCGAGGGGTACGCCCAACGTAGCCTTCTGTACGCCCAATGTACCTCGGTCGTATGCGGTCCGAGAACGAGCCACGATTCACCACCGAAACCTCGCCACGTGGAGCCCTATCCGGAGTACGCCCAGCATACCGAAGCATTACGCCCAGCGTAATGCGAGGTCCAGCGCCTATAAAAGGGGCATGCGAGGCTGCCGATTTCTTTTGGCCATTTTCTTATTCTCTCTCTAGCTTTTGCCTCGATTTGCGTGCCGTTTATACCCCCGAAGCACCGATATTATTCCCGAGCCCCGAAGCAAGACCCGAGACCCCGAAGATCCCGAGAAGTGCGATTCCCGAGCCGAAGCTCTGCCCGCGAGAAGCCGATTTTTGTGAAGATCTTCCAGATCTGCCGAAGAATATGCTAAAAATATAAATCACTTTGTGATCACCGACGATGTTATTTCGGCCATTCGGGACTGTTTAGGGGCTCAAAATGTCAACTTTTGGTTTTGGGCTGACGCACGATCTTTTTAGATGTAATGATGCAGTCTTCAAATTAGACGAAATTCACATATTGTATGTATATTATAAAACTATAAATCACTTCTTGATCACCGACAATGTTATTTCGACCTTTCGGGACCGTGTAGGGGCTCAAAATGTCGTTTTTTGGTTTTTGGCTGACACACGAACTTTTCGTGTGGAATGATGTAGTCTCTGTATTGGACGCAATTCGAGCATTGTACGTATATGCTAAAACACTAAATCACTTCGTGATCAGCGACAATCTTATTTCAGCTATTCAGGACTGTGCAGTGCCAAAAATGTCGTTTTTCAGTTTTTGGCTGAAGCGCAAACTTTTAGGGTGGAATGATGCAGTCTCTCTACTGGACGCAATTCGCACATTGTATGTATATGCTAAAACTAAAAATCACTTTGTTTTTAATGACGATGTTATTTCGGCCATTCAGGACTGTTTAGGGGCTTAATATGTCGTTTTTCAGTTTTAGGCTGGCGCACCAACTTTTGGGTGGAATGATGCAGTCTCCGAATTGGACGAAATTCGCACATTGTTTGTATTTGCTAAAACTATAAATACTTAGTGATAACCGACGATGTTATTTCGGCCACTTGGGACTGTTTAGGGGCTCAAAATGTTGTTTTTCGGTTTTAGGCTGGCGCGCGAACTTTTCAGATGGAATGATGCATTCTCCAAATTGGGAGAAATTCGCATATTGTATGTATTTTCTAAAATAGTAAATCACTTCTTTATCACCGACGATGTTATTTCGTCCATTCGTGACTGTGTAGGGGCTCAATATGTTGTTTTTTGGTTTTTTTGGATGACGCACGAACTTTTCAGGTGGAATGATGCAGTCTTCGTGTTGGACAGAATTCGCACATTGTAGGTATATGATAAAACTATAAATCACATCGTGATCACCGACACTGTTATTTCGGCCATTCGGGACTGTGTAGGGCTAAAAATGTCGTTTTTTGGTTTTTGGCTGACGCGCGAACTTTTCGGGTTGAATGATGCAGTCTCCGTACGGGACGCAATTCGCACTTTGTATGTATATTCCAAAACTTAAAATCACTGTGTGATCAACGACGATATTATTTTGGCCATTCGGGACTGTTTAAGGGCTCAAAATGTCGTTTTTCAGTTTTGGGCTGGCGCGCCAACTTTTTGGTGGAATGATGCAGTCTCCGAATTGGACGAAATTTACTCATTGTATGTATTTGCTAAAACTATAAATCACTTTGTGATCACCGGCGATATTATTTTGGCCATTCATGACTGTTTAGGGGCTCAAAATGTCGTTTTTCGGTTTTAGGTTGGCGCGCAAACTTTTCAGATGGAATGATGTAGTCTCGAAATTAGAAGGAATTCGCACATTGTATGTACATGATAAAACTATAAATCACTTCTTTATCACCGGCGATGTTATTTCGGCCGTTCGGGACTGTGTAGGGGCTTAAAATGTCGTTTATCGATTTTTGGTTGACACGCAAACTTTTTCGGTGGAATGATGCAGTCTCGGTACTGGACCCAATTCGCACATTGTACGCATATGCTAAATCTCTAAATCACATCGTGATCGCCGACATTGTTACTTCGACCATTCGGGACCGTGTAGGGCTAAAAATGTCGTTTTTCGGTTTTTGGCTGACGCGCAACCTTTTCGTGTGGATTGATGCAGTCTACGTACTGGACAAAATTCGCACATTGTATGATTATGCTAAAACTATAAATCACATCGTGATCGCCGACACTATTATTTCGTCCATTCGGGACTGTTTAAGGGCTCAAAATGTCGTTTTTCAGTTTTAGCTTGCGCGTGAACTTTTCGGGTGGAATGATGCAGTCTCCAAATTTGACGAAATTCGTACATTGTATATATATGGTAAAACTATAATTCGCTTCGTGATCACCAACGATGTTAATTCGGCTATTCGAGATTGTTTTGGGGCTCAAAATGTTGTTTTTTAGTTTTGAGCTGGCGCGCGAACTTTTGGGTGGAATGATGCAGTCACCGAATTGGATGAAATTCACATTGTATGTGTATGCTAAAAATATAAATCACTTTTTGATCATCGACAATGTTATTTCGGCCATTCGAGATTGTTTAGGGGCTCAAAATGTCGTTTTTTGATTTTGGGTTGGCGCGCGAACTTTTCAGATGGAATGATGAAGTCTCCAAATTGGACGAAATTCGTATATTATATGTATATGCTAAAACTATATATCACTTTGTGATCATCGACGATGTTATTTCGACCATTCGGGACCGTGTGGGGGCTCAAAATGTCGTTTTTCGGTTTTTGGCTCACGCACGAACTTTTCAGGTGGAATGATGCAGTCTCCGTATTGGACGCAATTCAAGAATTATACGTATATGCTAATACTCTAAATCACTTCGTGATCACCGACAATATTATTTCTGCTATTCGGGACTGTGTAGGGCTAAAAATGTTGTTTTTCAGTTTTTGGCAGACACGTATACTTTTCGGGTGGAATGATGCAGTCTCCGTACCGGACGCAATTCACACATTGTATGTATATGCTAAAACTATAAATCACTATGGGATTAATAACGATGTTATTTCGGCAATTCGGGACTGTTTAGGGGCTCAAAATGTCGCTTTTCAATTTTGGGCTGGCGTACAAACTTTTGGGCGGAATGATATAGTCTCCAAATTGTACGAAATTCACACATTGTATGTATTTGCTAAAACTATAAATCACTTTATGATCACTGACGATGTTATTTCGGCCATTCGGGACTGTTTAGGGGCTCAAAATGTCATTTTTTGGTTTTAGGCTGGCCCGCGAACTTTTCAGATGGAATCATGCAGTCTCCGAATTGTACGAAATTCGCACATTGTATGTATATGACAAAACAATAAATGACTTCTTGATCACCGACAATGTTATTTCGGCCATTCGGGACTGTGTAAGAGCTCAAAATCTTGTTATTCGGTTTTTGGCTGACGCGCGAACTTTTCGGGTGGAATGATGCAGGCTTTGTATTGGATGCAATTCACACATTGTACGCATATGCTAAGACTCTAAATCACATCGTGATCACCGTTCGGGACTGTGTAGGGCTTAAAATGTCGTTTTTCGGTTTTTGGCTAACACGCGAACTTATCGTGTGAATTGATGCAGTCTCCGTACTGGACGCATTTCGCACATTGTATGTATATGCTAAATCTATAAATCACATCGTGATCACCGAAACTGTTATTTCGGCTATTCAGGACTGTTTAGGGGATTAAAATGTCGTTTTTTCGGTTTTGAGTCGGCACATGAACTTTTCGGATGGAATGATGTAGTCTCCAAATTGTAAGAAATTCGAATATTGTATGTATATGCTAAAAATATAAATCACTTCTTGATCATCGACGATGTTATTCTGACTATTCGGGACAGTGTAGTGGCTCAAAATGTCGTTTTTCAGTTTTTGGCTGACACGCGAACTTTTCGGGTGGAATGATGCAGCCTCCATATTGAATGAAATTCGGATATTGTAAGTATATTCTACAACTCTAAATCACATCGTGATCACCGACATTGTTATTCCGGCCATTATGGACTGTGCCGGGCTAAAAATGTCGTTTTTCCGTTTTTGGATGACGTGCGCGAACTTTTCGGGTGGAATGATGAAGTCTCTGTACCAGACGCAATTCACACATTGTATGTATATGTTAAAACTATAAATCACTTTGTGATCAACGATGATGTTATTTCGGCCATTCAGGACTTTTTAGGGGCTCAAAATGTCGTTTTTCAGTTTTAGGCTGGCACACAAACTTTTAGGTGGAAGGATACAGTCTCCGAATTGGATGAAATTCGCACATTGTATGTATTTGCAAAAACTATAAATCACTTTGTGATCACCGACGATGTCATTTCGGCCATTCGGGACTGTTTAGGGGCTGAAAA
Source organism: Lactuca sativa (assembly GCF_002870075.4). Taxonomy (NCBI): domain Eukaryota; kingdom Viridiplantae; phylum Streptophyta; class Magnoliopsida; order Asterales; family Asteraceae; genus Lactuca; species Lactuca sativa. The sequence goes on from NC_056626.2 coordinate 109,455,827, forward strand.
TGTCGTTTTTTCGGTTTTATGCTGACGCACGAACTTTTCAAATGGAATGATGCTGTCTCCAAATTGGACGAAATTCGCACATTGTATATATATGCTAAAACTATAAATCACTTCTTGATCACCGACGATGTTATTTCGGCTATTCGGGACTGTGTAGGGTTAAAAATGTCGTTTTTCATGATTTGACTGACGCGCGAACTTTTCGTGTGATTTGATGCAATCTATATACTGGATGCAATTCACACATTGGATGTATATGCTAAAACAATAAATCACATCGTGGTCACCGACACTGTTATTTCGGCCATTCGGGATTGTTTAGCGGCTCAAAGTGTCATTTTTTTGTTTTTGCGGGCACACGAACTTTTCAAGTGGAATGATGCAGTCTCCAAATTTGACGAAATTCACACATTGTATATATATGCCAAAACTATAAATCACTTTGTGATCACCGACGATGTTATTTCGGCTATTCGGGACTGTTTAGTGCTCAAAATGCCGTTTTTCAGTTTTTAGTTGGCGCACAAACTTTCGGGTGGAATGATGCATTCTATGAATTGGACGAAATTCGAATTGTATGTATATGCTAAAACAATAAGTCACTTTGTGATCACCGACGATGTTATTTTGGCTATTCAGGACAGTTTAGGGGCTTAAAATGTCGTTTTTCGTTTTTGGTCTCGCACACGAACTTTTTAGATGGAATGATGCGGTCTCCAAGTTGGATGAAATTCGCATGTTGTATGTATATGCTAAAACAATAAATCACTTCTTGATCACCGACGATGTTATTTCGGTCATTCGGGACTGTGTAGGGGCTCAGAATGTCGTTTTTTGGCTTTTGGCTGACGCACGAACTTTTCGGTTGGATTGATGCGGTCTCCATATTGGACGCAATTCGTATATTATACACATATGCACAAACTCTAAATCACATCGTGATCACCGACACTGTTATTTCGGCCATGCGGGACTGTGCAGGGCTAACAATGTCATTTTTTGGTTTTTGGCTGACGTGCGAACTTTTCGTGTGGATTGATGTAGTCTTCGTACTGGATGCAATTCGCACATTGTATATATATGCTAAAACTATAAATCACATGTGATCACCGACACTGTTATTTCGGCCATTCAGGACTGTTTCTGAAGTCTAACCCCGACGACAACAAGCCTATGGGTAACAACGAATCCATGTTATGTGAGAAGTGTAAGAAGAAGAAATTTGGGAGATGTGATGGAAAAATGACATGCTAAAATATGCAAGGACTGGTTCGAAAGATTGTATGTTTAGTGTCAATAAATGTTACAAATATGGAGGTAGTGGGCATATTACAAAGTACTGCCCAAAGAGAAAGGAAGATACAAAATTGAATGTGTTGCCAAAGCCAAAGCGCGAGAGCATTTTAGATAACACTGGAAGTAACAGAAGATGAAGCAAATCAAGAGAAGGAAGTTGCTTATCCCGAGTTCGAGATATGAAGTGGTCATATAGATAGTATTAAGTTATGTAGCCTAATGTACGAGCCATGAAGTATGGTGAACTTGAATAGTATTGTAATCGTTTTCAAGAAGTTATATAACCCCTAATTATGTTATATTATTCAATGTGTTAAAGTTGCTATGTGATTTTCTTGTATGGTGGCTTGAGGGGTGCAAGGGGATGAGTATGGGTAGGTATGAAAGGTAATAGAGGCCTATACTACCCGAAGCATAGGACTCGCACTTGGATCAAGAAAAGTCAAAAGGCTACTAAGGCACTAGTAGTTGAGTTTGTTTTGTCCATTTTCGTCGTTCCCTTTGTTTCAGTGATGACTATGAAGATGATTTTCCTTCCAACCCTAGTGGTCATCACAAATTGAGTCTGATTAGGATAAATCTGCGAAGTAACAACCATGATTCGATGTAGTATCCGACTTTAGACAAAAGATGGAAGGAAAAGATAATCGATGCGAACGAAGTATTACAGTCGTCGTTAACGCTAAGCAACCAGTAACTAGAAATGCTACATGCTATGATATTGTGGTACCACATTTGAACATGAAGGAATGGTCTTTCGTGCTAGATTTTGACTCATAGAGACATAATTCTAGCCATTACATTATGCGATGGAAGGTTATTAGAGTGTGACCCTTCTGTCTGTTATAGTAGCCAAAACAAAGACCTTATCATGGTTGAGTCTTTTTGAAAAGGAGCATGAGTCTCCGATAAAAGTCGAGTTTATAGCTCAAAGTTAGGACTGCAGGTCCAATAGAGAATGCAAGGTTGAGCACCTCCAACAATTAAGAATTCTAAGATCTTGATGAGGAAGGCATAAAAGTTACAATTATAGCTTAGGATGGAAAAGTGACTTATGGGATCATTATCCAACCATGTTTTGCGGATGATTCTGCGATTTAATCATCCTAAGTTGGAGATAACTATAACACCCACAAATTCGGGCTATACATTTAAGATATAGTAGATAATCTTAGCTAAATATTTAGTGGTCGTAATGACTATTTCGTGGATATAAGGAGAACTTTAATCCAACTTCGTAAGAAGAAGTTGTGTTTTTTCAAAGTTTTGCGATCAAATTAACACAATTATGGATGTCATAACAAGTGAATTAGAGATAGGTTGCTTCTAAGCCTAATTAATCTCAACGAAAGTCGTAGTAATCATACAATCAAACTTGTGCATATAAAGAAATTCCAAATCTGACTTCATATGAGGAAGTTATGGTTTTTCAAAGTTTCAGCGTAGTAGTGTGGGCATTGAAATCAAAATTAAAATCGGTTGAGTGTTATCCAAAACAATGTAAATTAGAGTTGAAGATCTCGTAAATACGAACCCGTCGATATAAAGACAGTCGAGAACGGAGTTAATATGAAAAAGTTAAGAATTTTACATGGTCATTTATAATGTAATCTTCATAGACTTTTAAATTTAAAATCGGATGAGAATTAGCCGATAGAGTCTAAATAAAAGTTGTAGTTCTCGGAAATACCTACGAGTGGATATAAAGAACGTCGAAAACGAAGCTTGTATGAGTGAGATATGAATTTTTGAAGTTTGGACCCGTACCTACCCCCTTGTGATGCGACCCTCTAAAAATGTGACACATGTCAGGTTTCCATGGAAGGAACCTCCACCTACCCAGTTCACGGCGCACCTAGTAGGTTGCGCGACGCACCTCCCTGGAAAAATCTCTTTAAATACCCCCACAATCCCTCATTCTTCCTCACACAACTTTAGAATCATTCCTCTGAAATATTTAATCGTTATCCCAAAATTTCTTTAGGTTTTAGGGTATTTATCTAGGCTCTGGAAGATCAGAGAGTCTGACAAATAGAAGCGTGGGGGTCGGTTTCTGCCTGCGAACTTTTCTGACTTTCTGTCAGGAAACTCTGTAAGTTAAGTTGTATGTATTATACTTTAAGAGTTGTTATTATGAACCTATAAATAATATTTGTCAGTGATTCCAAGTCATATACTAACTGATCTACTTACGGGAATGATATCTAGGCTAGATTTAGTGAGATGTTTAAAGTGAGATTTCCAAACAATATACCTCGTATACCAAACAGACCCTACCTTCGATATGATCTTACTTGGTTATTCCTTATTTGATAAATCTTGATGTAGACATTAGGATTAATGAGGAATCTAGACTATCAATTATCACGATGAAGATAAGACTAAGACTTAGTGATGTGCATACCTAGCTCATATCAAAGGAAAAGCTAAGGTGTTAGGTGAAGCGTTGCCCAAATTATAAGTCATCCACTTTAACAAGTGAGTGCATAGTTACTTTCATCTTACACATAGATATGAAGTATTTAGATAATTAATTGTTGTATGTGCTTATTATTTGTGCCTAAGATGTTCTGTAAAACAATATGAGATGATTTTTATTTAACCATATATGCATTTTCATACTTATAATATATTGGGTAGAGATGGGTGATGAAAGATGAAAAATGATGAAGAGAGGCCATGATTTTACTAGCGATGTTGCGATGTAGTCATCTAACATAGTATACATGACGACCACGAACTATTCTAGACAGTCCAGTGGAACACTGGTAGGTTCACAACTTGTAGGTGATGAACTATGTGTTCATGTGATGTACTCTATTCCTTACTGATATGTATTGCAGAGGAATCCCTGAAGCAGTACTGTCTACTCGATGTTTGCGATGATCCTAGGATAGGTCCTTGGAGATTAATATATAAGAAAACGAGGATGGGTAATCGAATTAATTATTTGATGTGAATTATGTAATTAAAAAAATTAATTATATTATTATAGGTTGAAAACCCTATGTACTCACCATACCTCCCAGCCTGACTCGCTCAATTTCTTTGCATCACAGGTAGTGGTACAAAGGTATATGGATAATGATGTTTGGATCTGATGAGAGATTCGAGGAGATGTATGTCATTAGTATAATAAGATGTTGTATGGTCTATTAAGACAAAGTTATGCTTATATTTTGTTTCAGTTATGACATCCTAAGTTTTTAATAAAAATCATTCCTAAGGACTATTTATAAAGATTTGTGTTTAAAATTCAACTTCAACAAAGATCAAAGCATCCTTTCTTCCGGGTTCTTTCCAAGCCTAAAGTCAATACAACTTTAAGGCCAAATATCGAAAGCTACTATAATAATAATAATAATAATAATAATAATAATAATAATAATAATAATGTTACCAAAATTGTTTGAAGATTTTTGAACCAAGGGTGTTTGATGATTTTAGGATCCCTTTGAGTATTCGTCCTAATCGTGTTCAGCCTAACTAGATCATCTGGATGTATTAGATAATATTATATTATTATTTGATATTATCATAATATTGTATCTATGTTTGATACATCTATCGAATTTATGTTTAATATAACTTTCATATTTTTAGTATTAATATTAGCATGAAAATCTGCAATATAGTCTATAAATATTTTCTACAATATAGTCTATAAATATTTTTGAGATTAACGACGATGACAGGTAATATTTCTTAGATCTTAATAGCAACAATGTTTTTCCCAAGACAAAAGACTTGTCAAATGTCATTTTATTTTGTCCTAGATTTTCATTGCCTAACCCAAGAATCTAACAACACAAATATATCAATTAATTTATAAGTAAAGGAAATGAAAAAGGGGGAAATGAAATCATAAACAAATACAAAGAAAGTAAAAGTTTCCTTCAAATGCAAGAAGGGAATATCTGTCACATTGTTCCTACTTCCTACATCATTGTACAAGACTTTTTTTTCTAAAGAAAAATATTCAAAACTTATATATATATATATATATATATATATATATATATATATATATATATATATATATATATATATATATATATATATATATATACATAATTTTGGAAAAATTATGTATATATTGGAATAGTAGGAGGCAAAATGTATTTCCAGAACAGAAATAACAAAATCCAAAATGGTTACTGCTATACTAAGTTATACATAAAGCAACAAAAATTGTACATAGCAATGAATTTAGTCTTTTCCGCCATTCCTGACTAGCAAGAAATACCCCAAAACAGCACAAACAGCAGCAACCAAATTCCCTTCTTTGATCAATATCTTACCCACCGTCCGAGTAATCTCCGCCGTCAATTTCTTCCCTTCGACCACCAGCGATTTCCTCGGCTTCCCAAAAAAAGTCAACAAAACCAACACAGATATCCAAGTGACGACGGTGGCCGGAATCGCCACGGCTAAAGCGGCCGCCATCGAAAGAAGGCCGAAAATCACACCCAAAGCCACCGAAGCGTAGATCGCCGGCCACCCAGTTGAAGACGAAGGAGAGGTGGTAACGGCGGCGTCGTACCATGATAGAACTGATTGTAGGAGGTTCCATGATGATGACAAGAGGATTGTGTAGACAAATAAGAAGAGGAGAACCCATGTCCGGCGTTTGCTCATGAGCTTCAAGATAATCAAATACGTCGGGGAGGCAGTAGACGTCGGCGTTTGGTCCTGCTCTTGTCTATTACTGTTAACGGCCATTGGATCCGGGGCTGTATTATCTGTGTAGATTCAGTTAATGACTGCGTGAGTGGGTGGAATTAGGTTGAAATTGAATGATATGGTAAAGAAGGAGGATGAGATATGGCTCACACGCTTCAAGGACCACCACCACACTTATGTGAACATCTCTAGGAACCTTGTCTTGTAATGATTTATTGAATTATAAAGATTTAGTAAAGTAACCGATGTTTATAAAACAATTTGTTTTCTGCCTAAATTAACCTTTTGTGATTTCATATTGTTTTTAAAAGACAAAATTAAATAATCGGCTATATTGATGGAAATGGGGCGGGATTGATGGAAATGGGGCGGGGATGAGGCGGAGTTAACCATTCATTTCTCCATCTCGACTACCTAACCTCATCCTCATCCCGACGAATACAGGGAATCAAATCCCAGTCTCTTTAGACTTTTAGTTTTTATTCCGTTCATTCTCGGCTCATCCCTAATGTATTAAAATAACAATTTCAAGTTATGTAAAAAAATAATTCAAGTTTAATAAGCGTTCAAAATCAGATTATGTTTACATCAATTATAAAGTTTAAAAAGCATTGAAACGAGAAGCGACGATTTCATATACAGACTATTGAACAAAATGACGACTGATGAACTCTTGGAATTGGAAACGTAATTTGGTATACGGACTTTGTCGTTGATGGTCTAATACATCTTAATTCATGCTTAGTAGACTATATATATATATATATATATATATATATATATATATATATATATATATATATATATATATATATATATATATATATTATTAAACATATTACATATTTCTTGAAATTTAAGAGGTACAATACCTACTGCCCATGTACAACTAATTATCCAATATTCGTTTACATAATTAATTTGGAATTAAACAATATTTTTTATTCCTAAAACTGTAACACCGTAAAAATTAGAACAATTTTTCACTTTGAAAAACACATTTTTAAATAAAACCATTCATTAATAAAATGTCATAACATCATGTTTTTAATTCACAAATGTCTCCCAAGATCAAAATACATCCAATCCCATATGTGTCTACGAATCAAGTCGACGCCTTCCCGCGGTCATCACTGGTACCTGAAACACATAACACTGTAAGCATAAGCTTAGTGAGTTCCCCAAATACCACACTAATCACATAATAGCCACTTGAGGATGTAACTCTGTTGACCCTCTGGTCAATGTGTCTCAGTGGGGCCCTCCAGCCCTAACTCTCTGTGGGCCCTCTAGCCCTAACTCTAGGGACCCGAAAGTCCCAACTCTGTAACTCTGAATCATGCATATCACATATCACAACACATAATAACATGCAATCACACTGGCATATAACTCTATAATACTCTGTCTTTGAACTCTATTACTACACTAGGTAAAGTATAGTGAGAAGACTCACCTCGGGTATCTCAGTAAATCTCTGACTCGGTAAACGCTTGCCTAGCCTCCGCCTAATCATATGAAAATAACACTCTATTTAATATTACTCTCAAGACTAGACTATGATCTCTTATGACACTCTCAGAAGGGTAAAAGACCATTTTACCCCTCTCATAGCTCAAAGGCCCCACAATAGACCATACCCTAAAAGTCAACCGAAAGTCAACTCTTCGGGTTACGCTGCGCGTACCAGATGTGTACGCTGGGTGTACCCGGCTGCATCATAGAATCGGGGAGCGCCACCCAGTACGCGGCGCGTACTAGGGATTACGCCCGGCGTACTCCCCTGCTTCAGCCCTTTTGCTCTTGAGGTCTTAAACAGTTAAGACCTACGTCCATATTTTAGATCTGACCCCTTCTAAGCCCCTTAATCCATAAAGTTGATGACTTTGCATGGCTGAACAAGTCACTGACTCCCAAAATGATCCAACCTTCAACTCTAGAAGGCTTAAAACACATGCATGACTCCAAGGTAACATCCAAGATGGGAACTTTATGGCTCTACATCACTAATAACACTGAAATGGGACAGATCTCGGACCATGGAGCACTTTACACTCATAAAGTCTCCACCTTTGGGGTTTTTAGCCCTAAAAAGGACACATACAACAACAACCAAAAGAAGTGGAAAGTTTTGAACTTTATACCTCCAAGAGTAGCTCTTTCCTCTGTAGATCCCAGATCCAAAATGGCACTTCAAGCTTTAGCCTCCAAGATCTCCTTTCCTCCTTCTTCTCCAAGTCACTAAAGCACCAACAAGCTCAAATCAACACTCTCTCACTCTAAGAACGATGGGGCTCTCTTTTAGGGTTTCACTCACTGATATGGAGGCTAAGGAATGAGCCATAACACCCTTTAAATAGTGCACAAGGAGGATTAGGGTTTTTGCACCTGGGCCGGGTACGCCCAGCGTAACTCTAGGTACGCCCAGCGTACCTTGGCGACTCCGCGTCCAATTTAATCGCGTGAGTACGCGCAGCGTACCCCTCTGGTACGCCCAGCATACTCACTTGCTACACATCCTCCACTCAAGGACTAAATATGACAATTCAATAAAGAACAAGGATGAAAGAAATGCACCTGAATCTCGGGGTGTTACAATTCTCCCCCACTAGAACTAGACTTCGCCCTCGAAGTCTCATTCCTCGAACAACTCTGGATGCTGCCCACGCATCTCCGACTCTGACTCCCAAGTCATCTCGGACCCCTTCCGATGTTGCCACTGAACCAAAACCAAAGGTACCTCCTTGTTCCTCAAAACTTTGATCTTCCGATCTCTGATTGCCACCGGTCTCTCAGCATAATTCAGGCTCGCATCCACCTGAATATCCTCCAATGATACGACTGCCGACTCATCGGCTATACACTTTCGCAACTACGACACGTGGAAAGTGTCATGGATCTGACCTAACTCTGCAGGTAGTTCCAACCGGTAGCCTACCCTGCCTACCCTTACAACCACCCGAAAAGGACCAATATAACGGGACCCCATAACTCTTCTGACGACTCTGAATCGGATCACTCATTTCCAAGGAGAGGCCTTCAGGAGAACAAAGTCGCCGACCTGGAACTCGAGCTCGGACCGGCGCCTGTCCGCATAACTCTTCTAACGACTCTGAGCGGTCAATAACCTCTGTCTGACCTATTGTATCTGCTCAGTCGTCTGCAGCACAATCTCCGTACTGCCCATAACACGCTGCCCGACCTCTCCCCAGCAAATGGGGGTCCGACACCTCCTCCCATACAACAGCTCAAAGGGTGGCATACCAATGCTCGAATGATGGCTGTTGTTGTAGGAAAACTCTGCCAAGGGAAAATACATGTTCCAACTCCCCCCAAAATCCAACACACATGCCCGGAGCATGTCCTCGAGCGTCTGAATCATCCGCTCACTCTGTCCGTCAGTCTGGGGGTGATATGCGGTACTAAAATGCAGCCTAGTACCCAACTCCTCGTGAAACTTCTTCCAGAATCTGGAAGTGAAACGCACATCTCGGTCTGAGACAATCGAGATCGACACTCCATGTCGTGATACCACTTCCCTCACGTACATCTCTGCTAACTTTTCTGCGGAAGAGCTCTCACTGATAGCAAGGAAGTAGGCACTCTTTGTCAACCTGTCCACAATCACCCAAATTGCATCGACTCCCCTAGTAGTCCTTGGCAATTTGGTGATAAAATCCATGGTAATCTGTTCCCACTTCCATTCGGGAACCTCCAACGGCTGCAACTTACCATGCGGTCTCTGGTGCTCGGCCTTAACCCTACGGCATGTTAAGCACCTCTCAACAAACCACGCAACATCCCTCTTCATACAGGGCCACCGATACTCTCTCCTCAAGTCTAAATACATCTTAGTGGCCCCAGGATGGATCGAGAATTTCGACCGATGAGCCTCTTCCATCAAAATGGTACGGATCCCTCCCACAAACGGTACCCAGATACGCCCCTGAAATGTCACAAGCCCCCGACCATCGGTAACGAACTCCGATACCAACCCAACAACTCGCTCTTTCTTCTGCATCTTAGGCTGCACAGCCTCAGCCTGTACCCCACGAATGGCGTCCAACACTGGAGCTATCACGTCAATCTCAAACATACATCTCGCAACGGGGTGCTCTCCGCCCTGTGGCTCAGTGCATCGGCTACAACATTAGCCTTGCCCAGGTGGTACAGGATCTCACAGTCATAATCCTTGACCACGTCCAACCATATCCTATGTCGCATGTTTAGGTTGGGTTGATCCATCAAATACTTCAGGCTCTTGTGGTCCGTGTATATCGTGCACCGAACCCCGTACAGATAGTGACGCAAAATCTTGAGGGCGAACACCACCGCCCCCAACTCAAGATCGTGGGTGGGATACCTCGACTCATGAGGCTTCAGCTGCCTTGATGTGTATGCTATCACATGCCCTCTCTGCATCAGCACTGCTCCCAATCCCAAGATCGATGCATCACAATACACCACAAAGTCCTTCATCCCCTCTGGAAGGGCTAACACTGGGGCTTCACATAGCCTCTGGCGAAGCGTCTCAAAGGAGGTCTGCTGCTCTGGTCCCCATGAAAAGCGACACCCTTCCGGGTTAACCTGGTGAGTGGCACGACGATCTTGGAGAAATCCCTGATAAATCTCTGATAATAGCCTGCCAACCCCAAGAAACTTCTTATCTCTGACGGTGTCCTCGGCACCTCCCAACTCATCACTGCCTCCACTTTGGCCGGGTCGACCAAAATCCCCTTCTGGTTAACGAGGTGCCCTAGGAACTGGACCTCTCGCAACCAGAAATCACACTTGGAGAATTTAGCGTAAAGCCTCTCCGATCTCAGAACTCCGAGGATCTCCCTCAAATGCTCCTCATGCTGCTCTCTGGATCTTGAATACACCAAAATATCATCGATGAACACAATCACCGACCGATCCAACATCGGCCTGCACACTTTGTTCATGAGATCCATGAACACTGCCAGGGCATTGGTGAGTCCGAAAGGCATCACCACAAACTCATAATGCCCAGAACGAGTCTTGAACGCTGTCTTCTGGATATCCTCATCTTGCACCCTTACCTGATGATACCCCGACCTCAAATCGATCTTGGAGAACCAAGATGCTCCCTGCAACTGATCGAACAAATCATCGATCCTCGGCAACGGGTAACGGTTCTTGATCGTCAGCTTGTTCAACTCCCGGTAATCAATGCACATCTGGTGTGAACCATCCTTCTTCTTGACAAAAAGGATAGGCGCTCCCCACGGTGAGCTGCTCGGCCGAATAAATACCTTTCCCAACAAATCCTGAAGCTATGAAGATAACTCTTGCATCTCTGGAGGTGCAAGGCGATAGGGCACCTTGGCAACAGGCGCGGCCCCCATAACCAAATTGATACTAAACTCCACTTGCCTCATGGGAGGCACACCCGGCAGCTCCTCTGGAAATACATCCGGGAACTCACGCACCATGGAACCTCCTCAACTGACCTCGGCCTCTCTGAATCAACCCGCGTATCCATCACATACGCCACAAAGCCCTTACATCCCTGCTGTAGACACTGCCTCACTCTAGCGGCCGAACAAAACGCTGACCCAGAACGTGTACCCTCGCTGTATACCGTAAGAACTCCCCCACTAGGGTCTCGTATGGTCACTAGCTGTCGCTCGCAGTCGATAACCGTGCCGAATCTGCTCAACCAGTCCATGCCCACAATGACACAAACATCACCCATCGCAATAGGAACCAAATCAATCGGGAACTCAACACCGAAAATCTCGAATATGCACCCACGGATCACCTCCGTGGCATATATCACCCTCTCGTCAGCTATGGAAACTCTCAGAGGCCGACTCAACGCCTCCCGACTAACACTGATATGCTGACTAAAAGCCAAAGATACAAAAGACCGACTCGCACCTGAGTCAAATAACACCAAGACAGGTACAGAATTCACAAGAAAAGTACCTACGCATAACATAATATAAGCATAATATCTCAACATCAAAATAAATACACGAAAGAATACATACCAGCCACGACATCGGGCGCTGCGCGGACCTCTTCCGCGATCAACTAAAAGGCTCTCCCTCGTGCCCTCGGCGCCTCGGCCTTCACTGGCCGACTCTTGGTAGCTCTGATGGCGGCAGGGGCAGATTCCTGAGGTGCTCCCTATGCTGATCCCCGCAACTGCGGACACTTTGCCTTCCGGTGTCCGGTCTGGTTGCATTGAAAACATACTGCAAACCCCTTGGGGCAGTCCTTGGCCATATGCCCCTCCTTGCCACATTTATAGCAAGACCCTGCTCTGCACACACCGTCGTGGCTCTTGCCGCACTTGCCACAAGTGCGGCCCCTCTGGCTCCCTGATCTCGAATCGGCGGGCTTGGCCTGCTTGGCTACCGGCTGAGACTACACCGGTCGCTGATCCCTCCCCTGAGACTTAGCCTCCTCCCTAGCCCGAGTCTCCAGCTCTATCTCCCTCTTCCGGGCATTTTCTTGAATCTCGGCAAACGTCCGGTACGTCGAGTTCGCCACGAACTCACGTATGTCCCTCCTCAGAATGCTGAAATATTGACTAATGCATGCCTGCTCGGAGGACACGTGCTCTGGGCAGAACATCGCCTGCTCATGAAACATCCTCGTAATCACCGTAATAGACTTAGTACCCTGCTTGAGGGTCAGAAACTCCTTAGCCAAATGCTCCCTCTCCACCTGGGGAACGTACTCATCTCAGAACATAGCAGTGAACCTCTCCCAGGTCACTGCTGCAAGCTCAGCAGGCGTATAATGCGCCGTCACAAATTTCCACCAGTCCTTCGCTCCCAAGCGAAGCTGGTTCAACGCGAACCGGACTCTCAAATGCTCAGGAGATGAGCAAGTAAAGAAACACCCCTCTATGTCTGAAATCCATCTCATCTCCGCAATCGGGTCCTGGGTCCCGTCAAACTCCGGTGGTTTTGTGTTGATGAACTCTCGGAAACAACGCATCACCACCCTGCGACCTTGTAGCAGCTATAGCTGCAGTGGCTGCAACAACAGCAGCCTCAAAAAGAGCAGCGTACTTCTCATCAAATGTATCTATCAACGTGGTCTTGATAGACCCGAACATCTCTGGTATCTCTGCCCTGATGGCCGCAGACACCTCCTCCTGGATGATCCTACAGATCTCCTCATCCCTCCTATCACTGGTCCCTGGCGTGTGGCGAGTCCCAACCATGATCTCTCTCTCTGAAATACAATACAAGAATAATATTAGGGACTCGCTCGAGTATGCTCACACTCGAGTACTCCATCCTACTTGTTCCTTGGTACTCTAAGGATTTTTACTTGGACTGTGCACTGACTCGGTGTCTTCAGTAGTACGGGCCCAATACTACCGTCCACACCGCATCAGCATCCACCCCAAGTCCTCCTCCCAGAGTCCCAAGTCCCAAGCACTCTACTCTCTCTAATCATATGATACTCGCAAACAGATCTCTCACAATCTCCTCGCTGCTACCTAACCACTCTGAAATATTCATAGCAGCAAGACTCCTAGACTCAGGCATCACATATCAGGCCACTCTAGTCCTAATAAGAATACCTAGTCTACTCTAGTATGCATATCATAGCTCATCAAATAACATATCACATCATATCTCATAACACTTATAATAATGGTATTTTGGGAAATCACTGTTCGGGTGCTGGCTGTTCGTACACACGACTCTGCTCTGTTTGTCTCGCAAGTTCTTCTTTTGAAAACTTGTTTTATTGTAAAAATTTTCTCAAATCCTCGGTTTGAGTTCAGATACGCCCGAAGGTGCACCCGAATCCCTCAAACCTAGGCTCTGATACCAACTTGTTACACCGTAAAAATTAAAACAATTTTTCACTTTGGAAAACACATTTTTAAATAAAACCATTCATTCATAAAATGTCATAACATCATCTTTTTAATTCACAAATGTCTCCCAAGATCAAAATACATCCAATCCCATATGTGTGTACGAATCAAGCCGGCGCCTTCCCGCGGTCATCACTGGTACCTGAAACACATAACACTTAACACTGTAAGCATAAGCTTAGTGAGTTCCCCAAAATACCACACTAATCACATAATAGCCACTTGAGGCTGTAACTCTGTTGACCCTCTGGTCAATGTGTCTCAGTGGGGCCCTCCAGCCCTAACTCTGTTGGATTAGTGTCTAAGTCCATAACTATTTTGGTATGTACTTGACCCGATGGTGCATGGTCCTTTTGGGTTGCCTTCACCAAAGCAACTTGATAGGATGAATTATGGAGAGAAAGGATTAAATATTATTTATTAATATATTATGGGAATAATATATTAAAGGAGAAATCATATTGTTTAATTAATATTAGTCAATAATTAATTGGTAATTAGTTTTGTGACTAAAAGAGATTAATTAAACTTAAGGGACTGAAATTGTAATTATAAGATAATTGCAATTTGGGCCATGGATTGCCTTATATTATAAGGTGGACGAATTCTAATGGGGAAGCCCATATGAAATCGTCCAAGGCCTTAAGTAAAAGGCTCCATGGGTTGCTTAGGGCTTAAGCAACCAAATTAGGGTTTCCTTGTTACATAACCCTAATTGCCTCACTATATATAGATCCCTTATGGACCAAAAACGTGGCTAAGCTTCTTGCTAGGGTTTCACACGGTTTTGGCAGCCTCCATCCTCTCTCCTCTTCATCCTCTTGCTTATGGTGTTTGTAAACCATTAGAGGAGTGACACTTGTGACTCTAAGCCTTCCAAAGTCAATTCAAGGAGGAATTGGGATTGTTATTGCTACATAACAATCAAGGTAACATTATAAACCTATTATCATATTAATATGATTATATGAATGCTAGAATTAGGATTTATAGTCTTGGATAACTTGCATGTACAATAGAGAAACCTAGATCCAAGCATTAGGGTTTATATGAGCACATAGGATGTCTTATGACCAAAAACCCATCAGTGGTATCAGAGACTAGATTGGTTTCTATTGCATTGATGCTTTGTATGTTGGAAAATTCGATTTTTGTGTTTCTGGGGGCTGAACTCGCCGAGTTTTTTAGATGAACTCGCCGAGTTCATGCTAACTCGACGAGTCCATCCCTAACTCGACGAGTCGGCTGGTCAGATGGAGGGAAAACCGGGATTTCTTGCTGTTTTTGCTTAAGGATAGTTGCCTAATCTTATTAGATCAATATAAATCCGATTTTATGATATATTTGACTATATTCTTGATCTAATTTAAGATATTTATCAATTAATAAAATATTTGTTTCCTTATGTGATAATTGATTAATTATTTTGATTAAATTGGTAAATTATTTTGCAAGAAATCATTAATTAAATCAAATATGGATAATTATGTGATTAATTGTTAATTTAGATTATTTGTTATTTGATCCTTGTTGTTATAAAAAGTTTCATATTTTGCCCTTTAGGTTTTATAGTTTAAATTTGAACCCAAAAGTTTTGTTGTTTTGAAATTTAAATAGTTAAAACCCTAATGTTTTGAAAAAGGTTTCAAAAACTTGCCCTCAAGTTTTGGAATTTAAAATTTTGGATTAATAGTTTAATTTGATGTATATTTAAATTCTAAACCCTAATATTTTGAAATGTTTCAAAACTTGCCCTCAAGTTTTGGAACTTAAAGTTGATTAAAAGTTTAATTAGGAATGTTAAATTCTAAAACCCTAGTATTGTTTTGAAAAGATTCAAATCACACCCTTATGGTTTTATTAATTAATTAAGGTGTATAATTAAAAGAAGTTTAATAAATCCATTAAAGTTTAGGTTTACAATTTAATTGAATTAAAGGTATAATTGTTAAATTTAACCACATAGTATTTTAAAAGTGTTAAAATACACCCTATACTATATATAACATTAAAAGTCTAACATTATATATATGTATGAGTAAAAGTCAGTCTTACCGTTAGTAGGCCTCATTCACGAAGCTGGTCTATAAGGGGTGTTTAAGGAAATTGCCTATAAAATGACGATTGAATGGGTATCCACTTTTACCCACCGCACTCTTGACTAGTGGAGGGTCGTTAGCCGAACGGGTAAGATAGGACGAAACCTTCCATTATAAGTATGATGAAGTATAAAAGTAACTAAATGTTTTCATAAAATTCCCAATCTTAGTTACTTAGGCAAAAGTGAATTGATGCAATTCCATGAAATTACACTTTGTGCCCTTGCGAAGACGTTAGTGGAGCGTGTGTGGTTTACCGGCACACTAAATGGTTCTAAGCAAAGGTAGCAAAGGGTGACTCAATGTTTGTCATAGTTCGGTGGAGCGTGTGTGGTTTACCGGCACATCGAATAGATGACTGTAACATGTGAGGGCACCATGTAAGTTTGCATGGTTATTCACACCCGCTTCGTGATCCTCGGCATCCCAGTCACAAACAAGAGGGGAATATCGAGATTTAAACATGCCATTGAAAGTTCAATGAATCTCAAAGGATCTAGGAGTTTTCATAGATTTAAAACTTAAATTTCTTTTTCGTTTGTCGTGGTGGAAATTAGTGAATCGTCATTCACTTACCTTCAAATATTCTTCAATTAGGGTTACGGCATCCCTCTCCCGAGTTGTAGAATATTGTGTTGGGTCCTAGCCTTAGTATTTCATTTGGGTGATTTACTAAGGACTCAATCTATCAACTAACTTGAATTTGTTTTCTCCCGTTTTGTAGATGTCAAAGTTCGACAACTATGGTCTTCTCAAATCCCGTGGAACAAGCATTCCACATGAAGATGATATTCCACGATTCGATCGAGGAACAAGAGATCATGATTCACTTCCTCCTCCTCCTCCAATTATTCTCCCTAACCCACAAGTTCAAAGGCTTGAAAAGTTCAAGATCACTCAAGCCCTTTTGGCAATTAAACATAAAGAAGGAAAGTCCGTGTGTGCACACGTCCTAGGGATGAAGTCACACATTGATAGGTTAAGAATGTTGGGATCCGTTGTCTGTGAGGAAATGGCTGTTGATTGGGTTCTTTAGTCACTTCCCAACTCATATAGTGAGTTCGTAAGAGAGTACTATATGATGAACTACGACGTGACCCTTAAAGATCTCACCTATATGCTTATTGCTGCTGAATCAGCAATGATTTGGCACAATAGAAAAGCAAAGTTGATTGGTGAATCTGCCTTCGAGACCTTTATGGATATAGACAATGGCAACGAAATACATGCTATGATTGAAAAGATTGATCATAAGAGAAAGGCGATGTCTGAAGTAGTTCCATGTCCTGTTCCAAAAGAGTCGATTTGCTTTTATTGCCAAGAGAAGGGGCATTGGAAACGAAGTTGCCCAATTACCTAAGAGATCTAAGAGATGGGAGAGTCGAAACGTATGGCTCTAATTTAGGTAAAATCCATTAACTAACTCTTTTAAACTTCTATTATAGATTCTTAATACATAATGTGATAAGATTACAATTGATGTTTTGTAGGATCAAAGAAAAGAAAGGAAGCTTAAGGGAAGAAGTGAGCAGAATCTAACCGTGAAGGAATGGATTTCGATTGCATTTCTCGAAGATTAGATTCTTGAGCTACTACTTAGAGTTAGAATTAGATTGCTAAGAAAGATGTATTAGCATAAGTTTTTCAATGAGTTGCATTGTAAGGACAAGTTTTTCCGCAATAAAATAAACTTTGATTTTAAATTTTATTTATTTATCCTTACAATGGCGTGTATGAAAAATTGATGTTAAAATGTTTCTATTATTAGCAATAATGAATTTGGTTCTTATTATGTTATTTATGGAAAGTCAAGAATTTACCAAATAGGGAGAGTTTCTCATCGCCCAAGTTTCAATTGGACAGAAACTTGGAATCATGCAACTTGGTTGCACGATGAATGAGAAATTTCATATTTGGAAATTAGACTAATTCATTGACAAAGTGTCAAGTGAAGGAGATCGAGCACACAAAGTTGCGTGTTGATCAAGTCTACCGTAAGAGTAACAAAGACATTCGTCATGATTTACTAAAGGTTTAGTAAATATGATTATGCTTATAAGATTAAGTGTAATTCTGAATTGATTGAAAATGTTTAAATCAATAGCAGAACGAATAAGAAGAATCAAGTAGGCAGAAAGATAAAAGTTTCTCCATTCTAAGAAGAAGGGAGAGTACCTTTTATGCTTTATGATAAGTCTTAATGATTAAGAACCATATCTCGATTGATCCTCTAAGCGAATATTAGTACCATTGTATGTTTAAGAAGAGGAATCAAGAATTGAAGAAATGGTTAAATCAATAAGTCAATCATACTTCGTTCCAAAACAAGTCTTAAAGTTAAGATTGTAACATTGAGTGAAAAAGTATTAAGAAGGTTTATAACATTCATCAAATGTGGAAAGTTGTGATGTCTTGGATGAGACAAAGACCAACTAAGACCAATTTATGAAGTGTTTTGATAAAAACTACACTAACTCTTGAATATTTGTTTGTCAAGAAATGGTTATTGACAAGAGAATCTTATATGTCAAGAAGTCAGTGGGAGTCTTAATGGTCTTGAAAGGTTTCAAGAACAAATCAAATAAACCTAATCGATCATCACTAGCACACGAGTTAAGGTTTACAACCTATCATTCTGACATTATTTTGTTTCTGTGCCAATCCAATCGAGTTAATTATGCATGAGAGTTCTATGAGTTCTCATTTTGAACGCATAAAAGGCAAAGCACCTTAATCAATGAAAGGTACATTGATAGGAAATGGTGAGCTGCTTAACTACTTGGAAGACATGGTGGGCAGCTGTGCTAACATAAAGGCAAGAAATCAAGATTAAGAAAGTTTGGTCAATATGAGTTTGAATTTGTCGTAAACTTTGGTTTTAACAAATTCACATGGATAGGAACACATACACCGCTCAAATCTAAGTGTCATAAGATTTCCTCCTTCATGAAAATGATTGTGAGGAAATGCTTTCACTAAGAAAGATTTTAAGAAGATAGTGATTGTAAAATTGCATTCTCGAATTCAATTATGGTTACGGTATCCCTTTCCATAATTTGAATTGTGAGGTTTGGAATTAGTCTTAAGTGTTTAGAAACACATATGAACTATCGAAGGCAAAGGTGTATAAGTTCAAGAAGCCTTGATAAAAGATTATCAAAGCACTAAGTATTAGAAACATGGACTTAAGAAATTCAATAGGTATTGTTTTTCTGAAAGTTAAGATGTTTATGAATACATGTCGAAGCTAGTGGGAGCATAAGTGCTATGTTTTATAATAATCATCATGATAGTGGGAGCATAAATGTTATGATTGTATGATTATTAAGGAAAGTATTGCAAGTTGGCAATATTAATTATAGAAAACAAGAGTCATATTTTGCAAAGTTGTAAGAGTTGAAAGGTTGTTTTGCTATAATTAAGGGATAGAATATTATGCTTCATTTCAAATCTAAAGGCTTAGGTTGTGGAATGTTAATAGATTTAGTCAAAGGTATATAGTGTGTTCTTAAAATTTCGATTATGATTACGGCTTTCCTCTTCACAATTCGAATTTTGAGAACATAGCAAATAAAACATTATGCGTCGTGTCCCATACGCTTCGGGTATAGGATCGATTGCAAATGCTTTAATGTTTGACCATTCTAAAATTTTCCAAATGACTAGCGCATTTAGAGGGAAAAGGGACTAGAATTGGTTTTGACTAAAATAATTAAACAACTATCAAAGGACAATCCAAAGTTCGACGAGGATTGGTCGCTTGTGAGTAGTTAGAAGTATAGTATTGGAAGATATGGAAATGTTCTCATATTGGATGGACCATATCGACATCATTACGAATAGATAAGATTCTATTAAGAATGAGTTGTCATATGGAAAAATATGGAAGCGTGTCCATATTGGGAATTGAATATTAAAAAAATCTATGACTAGATTGGAAACTTTTATGCAAAAGGATGTTCAAAGGAATGTACTTTGAGAGAGAGACATCATATCTAAGGAATTGTCTTGCAACAATCTCCGATAGAAGACTTTGTAATATCATTGGCAATAGTCTTTGTGACTTTGGTGCAGTGACATTACGAAAGGATCGTTGCATAAAGTGTTAGAATCTAGCATATTCTATAAGTAGCAAGAATTGATATTCTTACACTTATGAAAAAGGATTTGGAGTTGTAAAATGAGAATGATTGGAAATGTGTTCAATTTTTCTATTTCACAAAAGTAAGAACCATAGGTAAACATTGTGTGCATGCTAGGTGCATGGGACAAGTGTAATAATTCAAGTAAGAAGTTGATTACCCAAAATGACAAATAATGAGTAATCAATATGGTGATAAATAAAAGGCGTTTTATTTATACTCAAAGGTTTGAGGCCATATGAGATTAGTATTATTCTTGTGTTTCACATTTGCATGTTTTGACTTCCAGAATAATTGAGTTTATTAAGAATAATCGAATTATTCGAACGGGCCACAGTTATTCATATGTTGGAAGTAGATATGAATGAAGATTGTCGTGAATTGGTGTGTGGATTGTCTAGAAGAGTATTAGACATAAGCAAATGTTTGCTGCAACGTTCATGAGTGCTTATGAATATGATTTGAGCATTGGATTAAACCCACACTCACTTGGATCACTCCATGAATTGTATTACGAGTGATTGGTGAGACGATAACATCTTATATTCTTGAAACCGAGATGTGTGAGTTGTATCTTGCAAATCGGTTGCACATTGATAATATGTAAATGCACCAGTAACTTGGTGTTATAAAACATATTGTTGTGTGTAATTCGGTGGGTGAGTGCAAGCAAGCATTGTATCAAAGTTTATCCGTTCCTTTTATTCAGAGTAGAATAAAAGCGATATCTTTGGGCCCCTCGATGGTTTAGTGATGACAAACGTAAATGCTCGGCCGGGCTAGGGCTAATTTGATTTGTTCAATTGGTCAGTCGTCATAAATCGGAAATCGAGATATAGTAAAAAGAGAATGATTTGAAATCATATCTCATATGATATCTAGAATGGAGGAATATATGATCCCTTATCTAAGGACACGCGTATCTGATATGATCAGAGTTGACAACGACTTTGGAAAGCTACGATTGCAGATCGGGATCCGAAGTCATACGCAGAATAGTTGTTAGACTTATCCAAGTGGGAGACTTTTGGATTAGTGTCTAAGTCCATAACTATTTTGGTATGTACTTGACCCGATGGTGCATGGTCCTTTTGGGTTGCCTTCACCAAAGCAACTTGATAGGATGAATTATGGAGAGAAAGGATTAAATATGCTTTATTAATATATTATGGGAATAATATATTAAAGGAGAAATCATATTGTTTAATTAATATTAGTCAATAATTAATTGGTAATTAGTTTTGTGACTAAAAGAGATTAATTAAACTTAAGGGACTGAAATTGTAATTATAAGATAATTGCAATTTGGGCCATGGATTGCCTTATATTATAAGGTGGACGAATTCTAATGGGGAAGCCCATATGAAATCGTCCAAGGCCTTAAGTAAAAGGCTCCATGGGTTTCTTAGGGCTTAAGCAACCAAATTAGGGTTTCCTTGTTAGATAACCCTAATTGCCTCACTATATATAGATCCCTTAAGGACCAAAAACGTGGCTAATCTTCTTACTAGGGTTTCACACGGTTTTGGCAGCCTCCATCCTCTCTCCTCTTCATCCTCTTGCTTATGGTGTTTGTAAACCATTAGAGGAGTGACACTTGTGACTCTAAGCCTTCCAAAGTCAATTCAAGGAGGAATTGGGATTGTTATTGCTACATAACAATCAAGGTAACATTATAAACCTATTATCATATTAATATGATTATATGAATGCTAGAATTAGGATTTATAGTCTTGGATAACTTGCATGTACAATAGAGAAACCTAGATCCAAGCATTAGGGTTTGTATGAGCACATAGGATGTCTTATGACCAAAAACCCATCAAACTCTCTGTGGGCCCTCTGGCCCTAACTCTAGGGACCCGAAAGTCCCAACTCTGTAACTCTGAATCATGCATATCACATATCACAACAAATCTTAACACACAATAACATGCAATCACACTGGCATATAACTCTATAATACTGTCTTTGAACTCTATTACCACACTAGGTAAAGTATAGTGAGAAGACTCACCTCGGGTATCTTAGTAAATCTCTGACTCGGTAAACGCTGGCCTAGCCTCCGCCTAATCATATGAAAATAACACTCTATTTAATATTACTCTCAAGGCTAGACTATGATCTCTTATGACACTCTCAGAAGGGTAAAAGATCATTTTACCCCTCTCATAGCTCAAAGGCCCCACAATAGACCATACCCTAAAAGTCAACCAAAAGTCAACTCTCCGGGTTACGCTGCGCGTACCAGATGTGTACGTTGGGCGTAGCCGGCTGCATCACAGAATTGGGGAGCGCCACCCAGTACGCGGCGCGTACTAGGGATTATGCCCGACGTATTCCCCTGCTTCAGCCCTTTTGCTCTTGAGGTCTTAAACAGTTAAGACCCAGGCCGGCTCTATGTTAAACTTTTTTAAGCAAGGGCTTAGGGCCCCCAGTTCTAAGGGGCCCCATATTCTCCAAAGTCCAAAAATTTAGTCCATTAAAAAATCTAATCCGGTAACCACAAAATAAATGAAGCGGAAGAATAAATCAATGATCGTTGCATTCACGAAACTAAAATGACATTGCATTCTTCTACCGATTTTGATTTTTGTGACATATTTATCTTCCGAGTATAGTTCGCTTTGAGCCCCCAAAATGGTTGAGCCGCCCATGTTAAGACCTACGTCCATATTTTAGATCTGACCCCTTCTAAGCCCCTTAATCCATAAAGTTGATGACTTTAAGCCTTTGCATGGCTGAACAAGTCACTAACTCCCAAAATGTCACACCCCCAAACCAAGGATGGCGGAAACGTCAGGGGGTGGAGGACTTCATGTACAGTATCACAACAATGTGTATAATAGTGCTCAAAGTAAATACAACCATCATAAATATAATTGAAAAAGTTACACCAAAGTATATGTTTACGTGTTTCAAAATCAATTACATTATGATGACAAAAATAAATTGTTGACGGTTTAACGACCCATCCTCAAAGCGCTGAAGTTTTCCTGTTTCACTGATTTCCTGAGAATACAAGTAGTTTTGAAAGAGTGTCAACAATTAAGTTGGTGAGTTCATAAGAGTTTTGTTTGGAGTAGAAACCGTTTTCTTTATAAAATCGATAGAGTTGATTTCCAGAAAATCCAATATTTTCTTAGTTAAGTGTAAACAGCATATTCCTATATGATGTATTAATGAACCCTAGATTGACCCGTAGATTTCCCCTATAATCGTCCAGCGTATATAAGTTATAGAAGATTTAAGTTAGATAAAACGTTGAATATAGTGGGTCTGCCCTAGGTCCACAACCCAACGAGGAACAGGAGATGAGGCGGGCACCACCAATTCTAAGCCAATCCAGACTAAATTCTAGTATGACTCAAGCATATACGCTCAACGATTATAGTTGAAGTCTAACAATGCGAAAATTTAATGTGGACTTAAATCCAAAAACCGGAACCAAACCCTAGTGTAGTGTATGAAATAGTAGTAGTGACTATGAACATAAACTATACATATCATAGTTCATCGGATAGTGATAGTGACTAGTGAACATGAACTATGCATATTATAGTTTACCAAAAGTGGTGGTGATGGTGAATATAACCTATACATATCATAGTTCATCAAATAGTGATAGTGACTAGTGAACATGAACTATGCATATTATAGTTTACCAAAAGTGGTGGTGATGGTGAATTCCTTTCTTGTAATTAAGTTCATAGGGTAGATGAAACATAAACTATACCTATTATAGTTTATCACTTTGTTTGTAATATATATATGCCATAACTATACCGATTATAACTAGCGTGTTCGTTTGTGGGGGTATAATGGCTTAACTATACTTATTATAGTTTATCATAATTATCCATAGTGGTAATAACTCTTTTGTATGTGTAAAACCTTTAATCATGTGTTTGTTATGTAAAATAACCCTAAACTATATCTATTATAGTTTATTAATTATTTGTGTGGGTAGTGAGCATAAGCCTTACTTGTCATAATTTACCAATGTTTATATTTTAATGGATATAGCCTTGTAATATCATTTATATATTTACCATACTTGTGGAGGTATAAATCCATTTGTTTTCTGATGTATGTCTGTATAAGAATACAAAATTGTCATATATTGCAACAACACATAATCACATAATGATGTATACCTTGCTCAACATGTTACAAGGTGAAATGAAATTTATAGTGTTTTTCTGTTAATAACATTTTCTGTAACTGTTATTGGTAAATTTGTAGAAAAATCATAAAAGGTCCAAATCAAGTTCTGTAACTTCTGAGAGTTTGAAAAATGAGTCTAGTTTGTTCATAATTTTTATTATAATTTTTAATGACCTCTTACTTGTGTAAAAAAGTCCATAATCACAGACTGGTCCGGATTGATGTTTGAAATGATAGGCAGTTTTGTAAAAATCACCATAAATTGTAGAAAAATCGTATGGAGATGTGCAAGTAGTCATTTTAAAGCTAAGAAGTGGAACTACATGCACCTAAAACAGTTTTGGAAACTAAAATGTTTAAGTTGTCCAAAACAGTCCGTGAATGAAGTTGAACTTTTCTGATGAAGGTTGTTAGAAAAGTTTAGTTATGTTCTTGGTGTTTTAACTTGTATTCCCCCCCTAAAAACTTGAGAAAACATGAAAATGTAGGGGTATGAACTCACCTTGAGTGATTTCAGTAGATAAGTGTTGAAGAAGAGAAGTGTTCAACCCAAGAACACTTGAAGAATCCCTTGAAGATTCGAAGCTCTAACACAAATATAATGGAGTTTGTGTAAGATATCCATGATTTGAGTGGAAATAATTGAGATAATCATAAAGAGAATGGATTATGCTTACCAAATGTGGAGGAAAAACTCAAGATCAGCCCTGGAAATCTCGAATTTCTAGAGAGAGAAAGTGAGAGAGAAAAGAGTTTGATCTTCTTGTGAAATGAGAGCAAATGAGAGAAGTGAGGAGAGAGGACGAATATTCAGCTCTCAAAAACGTGGGAAAGAGTGATGATTGAGTGGAAAGGACATTGATGTGACCTAGGTAAGGTGGGGAGGTGTGGCTGGTCATAGAGTGAGTGTGGGAGTGGTTGCTTGTGTCATAAGGTAAAGCAAAGTCAACACTCCACCTCTTTGTACTTTACCCACTTGCTTTTATTATTTAAATAAAGATTTTTATGAAAATATGATTAAATTGTGAATATTTAGGGTTTATTATGTTAAAATATGATTTTGGGTGAAAATCCCGCATTAAAATAATTAAAAACGGGGCCTTAAACGCAAAACTACGCGAAAACCGGGAGAAAATGAGTTCCCAGCGAGACCTCTCGGTCCTAGGCCGAGGTTCGGTCCCTAGGCCGAGGCTCGGTCCATGCTGAGGATTGTAGCCGGAAACGAACAGAGGGAAACGAAGGGGCGGGGAGCTCGGTCCGAAGTCAGAAGCGAGGGCTCGGTCCTCGGTCCTCAGAAGGGAAGGTTCGGCAAGCCATCAGAAGGGAGGGTTCGGTTAGTCATCAGAAGAGGAAATGGTCAGAACCGAAAGGTGCCGAACGTTCGGGTTCGGTTGAGCAGCCTTCGGCTCAGAAGGGTTCGGTTCTTAGAGTGAGGTTCGGTTCGGTTCAGCAGCCTTCTTCATCAGGAGGGTTCGGTTCCTAAGGGGACTTTCGGTTCCTAAGAGGACTTTCGGGTCCTAAGAGGGGTTTTGGTTCCTCATGCCCGTTTTTCGCGTAGACTTCCGTTTTTGGGCTGTTCTCGCCAAATTCGAGGGTCGGGATGCCCCGAGTGATTATAGAGAGTTGGGAGAGATTTCGAGAGAGATTTGAGAGAGATTCCACATACTCAGAGAGATTTGGGAGAGATTTGACATACTTGGGGAGATTTCACATACAAAGAGATATTTGGGAGAGATTTCACATTCTTAGAGAGATTTGGGAGAGATTTGACATTCTTGGAGAGATTTCTCATTCAGAGAGAGATTTGGGAGAGATTTCACATACTTAGAGAGATTTGGGAGAGATTTGACATTTTTAGAGAGATTTCTCATACAAGGAGAGATTTGGGAGAGATTTCACATACTTAGAGAGATTTGGAAGAGATTTGACATTCTTGGAGAGATTTCTCATTCAGAGAGAGATTTGGAAGAGATTTCACATACTTAGAGAGATTTGGGAGAGATTTGACATTTTGGAGAGATTTCTCATACAAGGAGAGATTTGGGAGAGATTTCACATACTTAGAGAGATTTGGGAGAGATTTGACATTCTTGGAGAGATTTCTCATTCAGAGAGAGATTTGGGAGAGATTTCACATACTTAGAGAGATTTGGGAGAGATTTGACATTCTTGGAGAGATTTCTCATACAAAGAGAGATTTGGGAGAGATTTCACATACTTAGAGAGATTTGGGAGAGATTTGACATTCTTGGAGAGATTTCTCATACAAAAAGAGACTTGGGAGAGATTTCACATACTTAGAAAGATTTGGGAGAGATTTCTGATAAGAAGAGATGGAGTGAACACGATTGAGAGAGGTTTCATTGGTGACCTTTTTGAGTGTTCGGCTTCGCAATGCAGGGTCCGTAAGCCCCGTTAAGCCTTGTTTAAGGATCTTGCATACTCCCGATGAGTATGCAACATTGTTTTATCGGTTCGGCTCGCCACGTACCACAGTTTTAGGTTAAGGAGATCTAGATGTACGCACTTTTCAATTTATGATTTCTCATTAGAATAGAGAGTTGTTTAGAAATTACATAACGTAAACTCTAATACTCACGGCAAATTGAGTTGACCAGTTTGACTTGTTGACTTTAGTTGACTTTGACTTGACCGAAAATTGACGGTTGTCACACAAAATGATCCAACCTTCAACTTTAGAAGGCTTAAAACACATACATGACTCCAAGGTAACATCCAAGATGGGAACTTTATGGCTCTACATCACTAATAACACTGAAATGGGACAGATCTCGGACCATGGAGCACTTTACACTCATAAAGTCTCCACCTTTGGGGTTTTTAGCCCTAAAATGTACACATACAACAACCAAAAGAAGTGGAAAGTTTTGAACTTTATACCTCCAAGAGTAGCTCTTTCCTCTGTAGATCCCAGATCCAAAATGGCAGTTCAAGCTTTAGCCTCCAAGATCTCCTTTCCTCCTTCTTCTCCAAGCCACTAAAGCACCAACAAGCTCAAATCAACACTCTCTCACTCTAAGAACGATGGGGCTCTCTTTTAGGGTTTCAATCACTGATATGAAGGCTAAGGAATGAGCCATAACACCCTTTAAATAGTGCACAAGAAGGATTAGGGTTTTTGCACCTGGGCCGGTTACGCCCGGCGTAACTCTAGGTATGCCCAGCGTACCTTGGCGACTCCGCGTCAAATTTAAGCGCGTGAGTACGCGCAGCGTACCCCTCTGGTACGCCCAATGTACTCACTTGCTACACATCCTCCACTCAAGGACTAAATATGACAATTCAATAAAGAACAAGGATGAAAGAAATGCACCTGGATCTCGGGGTGTTACAAAAACCCTAAATAAGTTATTCCTAAACGCACAAATCCTAAACGCACCCCACTGCCATTACATCTTCTACCTATTTGTTCTTCCTGCATTCGTGAAAAGCTTTACGTATCATAGATTTCGTCAACCATCATCTTCACCGAGAAGCGAGCGTCACAACAACAGTTACCGACTCTACACCATGGATCGTAATCAATTTCTCACTCCCAGGTAGAAACCTACATCGATTTCTTCTGCAATTCGTCTTGGTTTGATTTCGGTTAGTGGTTTTTCCGAATTTTTTGTCTGTTTCTTTGTTGGGTTATGGTTAACGAAGGTCGATTTTTAGGTTTTGGTGTTCAGTTTTTTTGTTTGACTGCATTCGTCACTCAAAATATGAGGTTATCAAATTCGATTATTTCTTGATTTCTTCTTCTACTTTCTTTCACATGTTCTTTGTTAACTACAAACTCAAATTGGGAACAAACAAAGCAACAATTCCATTCCAGATTACTAAAAATTGAAATGGAATGTTCAATTCCACTTTGGAGATGAACTTGTGCCTGATTTACATGAAGATCAATGGTCTTCAAGCTGCTACCCATGATCATGTATGTCTTAAACCTATTACATGAAGATTTTTTTAAGCTTATGATTGTAGTTTAAACGGTTACCACACCAACAATATAGTAGTGATTTATCGACTGCTTAGGATGAGGTTCCTGATGTTATGTAGATGCTTTTTGATAGGGATTTGGAAGCTTATAAACTGGATGTGGATACTAATAAGGTGGGTTTTAGAAGATCTGTAAGAATAAAATTTTCTTTGATATGTAATCATTTGTATTTTTTTTATCATCTTGAGTTTAGGACTACAAAAGGCCAAAGGAAAACACTTGTGCTTTATATACTTTTTGTAATTGGATTTCCTAAATGGGACCCATGCTTAAAATTTTTTTGATTGATGCTTCTCAGAGTGTATTTGAGTTAACGTTTGAGGGAAGGAAGTCAATTATCAAGGAACGATTCCCAAAGAAGTACACATCCAACTTTAGATTCAAAAGCTCACACTCAACCGCATAATTGCTATTATTCACAACTATTTGATTTTTAATGTTCAAAGATTTCATTTTTGTTTCCTATAATGTAATGATTGATGTTTTTTCATGATTTATTTTATAGGAGGCTAGGTGTATGACAAAAGCTAGAAGGCTTGGAGTTTCTATTCATGTGCTTGCAGTAGACACGATATGCTATGGCGTAGTGACAAAATTAAACCAGTTGGTATTTAACCTTTATTTAATATAATTTTTCAGTTTTATAAGATTTTTATGTTTCACTTTGTGTATGAACTTTGTTTATCTTTTGTCTGGTAGTAATCAATTTTGGTCCGGGCTTTGTATTAACACATCCAAAGACAAATTACCTTTTAGACACCAATAAAAAGAGGAGTAAATTACACGAATAGTCCCTATGGCTTAAGGTAACTTGCATGTTTGGTCCGTAACTTATTTTTTTAACTCGGAAGGTCCCTACAGTTTGATTTTGTTACACACTTGGTCATTGTCTTACCTAAAAAGACTATTTTCCTTTGATTTTTTTAATTTATTTAAATAAACACACCCAAACCCCACCCCTTCACCTTACGTTACCTACCTCACTTTTCCCTATTTAAATAATAGTCTTTTTAGGTAAGATAGGGACCAAGCCCGTAACAAAGACAAACAGTAGGGATCAAGCGCATAAAAAATAGTAGGGACCTTCCGAGTTAAAAAAATAAGTTAGAGACCAAACACATAAATTATCCCAAACCATAGGGACCATTCGTGTAGGAATAGCTAAAGTTTGTGGTTAGAAGGGTAGTTTTGCACTTTCACTTATCACTTAACAATTTTTCTTTGTTAGTCATTAGCTAATGGCTTCAAATGTCAGTATATATTTATCTATAATGAGTGTTAAATACAACACACCCATATACATAATAAATAACAATCGACTTTGATTAATTATACTGTTTATATCAGTACAATGATATTGCTCAATTTGGTCTTACAATGACTGAAAGAGTTGGATCAACCAATGAAACTCCATCTAACAATAACAAAAAAGAGGCATCAACTTCAGAAAATGCAACACATACACTTACACATACACATGTTGATAAACCAATCGACCTTGGCCGGTAAAAAAAATCTTTTTGGAGATGCATAACCATAAATTACATCATACTTATTTTCAGGGTCATGATAGGAATAACTAAACAAGGCTATTCACCCCTCTTATTGACCTTTTTCTTTCTTGAGGTATATATCATTTTTTAAGTAATATATAGATTGTCTTTGGTAATAATATAGATATTATACAACATGTTTATCTCACGAGTTTGGTGCCTTATATTGGGAAGTCACTCCATTTCATACTTCTTTCTTGGATGTATGCCTACTACTGCTTTGAGTAAGTGGTGATGACATGCCATGGCTGATGGCTCCCGTGTTTTTTATATATATTGTGGCTTTAATTTTTATTTTGTAGGTACAAATTTAACGTCTCTGGTTTGAATTTGGATAAAAGGCTTGACTTTTGAGTCAAACTAGGCGTTCTTTTCTGGTTTTGGTGATTTTTCTTTTTCTTTTTTCACTTACATCTACATCCGCATCTCAGTTATTTAAAGTATGAACAATGTGCTTTCAGGATCTCCGGCTATTTTCTTCTTTTCTCCTTTAGTAAGTTATGGTGTAATGGCTGTTCCAATGATAAATTCTCTAAAACCTTTCCATGTATCAATCAAATCAAACTCATACTATTAATATATCATAAATACAAAATCATAATTTTGTATTTACTTTTAGTCGTATGATTTACTTAAGTTGTAACACCCGCAGATTCGGGCTAGTCAATAATAAACGTTAAATATGATTTTTTTAATATCTAGGATAAATAATCTTAACCAAAGTAATAATTATGTTCAACAATTGTAACATATTTCACGTAATAAAGAAGAGTTATGTGAATATTATGTGTTTCATGATTATTATAATATAAATAGGAAAAATCAGCCGAATCGTCCGTAAATCGTAAAAATAAGTGCACCAAAACATATATTTGTTATTATATATTTAGAAAGTATACATCTCCCGATCCCTAAAATATAAATTTCGTAGAAATTCGACTCCATATGAATTAGATATGATTTTTATAAAATATAAAAGTCAACCGTACATAACGAATGTACGACGTAAAAAACTACAATGAGAATGGTTGACTTTTATCTAATGTCACAAAAACGAAAATCGTAGTACTCCTTAAAATAGGAATTTTGAGAAAAAGAATGCAAAAAACGGAGTTTGTATGAGAGAGTTATGATTTTAGCAAAATCATTTAATTTTATAAAAATATGAACGAAAAATAAAGTCAAAATTAGCCGACGGAGTCTAAACAAAAGTTGTATATCTCGTCGATAGCTACGCGTGGATATAAAGAACGTTAAAAATGGAGTTCGTATGAATGAGTTATAAATTATAATAGCATATTTACGTATTATAATAAAGTATAAATCATATATACGTATAACCTATATATACATATGTATATATCATTAGAAAGGTATCGACGATGCAGTCGTTATAAGACTAGTGTTGAGTATTTTCGACATTAGCTTACTACAAATATCGTTAAATATATTTAAAATAGTATTATAAAGGGGCGTTTAGTCGTTTATATAACTATAAGGTCATTAAGTAACTATAGAGAGTAGTTTTTGAAAATTCAATTACTATAAATAAGAGCCTCTAGTCTCTCATATTTCTTGCATCATTCTCTTGATTCAAAAGTCTTTCTCTTTTTATCCCTTGAACATTTTGGTCACTCGTGATTCAACTTCTTTTTCTGTTGTTTTAGTATAGTAAGGTGAGTGCTGAAGCGCTGCAAGAATCTTTCTTCGAAAGATTCAGCGACGAAGTTCTGCCCCTGCAGAGCCCGACTCCTAGCTAAAACCCCCTTGTAAGTAAGTTATGATTACCTTACTTTAAGTATAAGTTATGTTTAAATTTATTATCGTTATTATGAACTTATAAATTTTATATATATATATATATATATATATATATATATATATATATATATATATATATATATTATAAAATATAATATATATATAGTGTTATTATAATATTTTAAACTGCTCGCGGTACGGGGAATCTGGTTTATAGGGCCGCATAGGGTTGTTAGATTTCAGAAGTGTTATATGCAAATGGTCCTGCCCTCCGATGTTTTATGTCTGACCCTGTCTGTACATAGTTATTGAAAAGTATTATTTAACAGTTATAAAACAAAATTGCTTATAATTAGTCGCGATAAATATTAGACTAAAATCTAGTGGTAATAATACTAGGTTTCGACGAAGGAAAATATATTGTTAAGAAGCGAAGTGCTATCCAAGTTGGAATCACCACTTTAAAAAGTGAGTGCATAGTTACTTTCATCTTACACATAGATATGAAGTATTTAATATAAATTATGTGCTATGTGTGCATATTATCTGTGTACTTAATATTTATGTTGGATGAATAAAAATATACATGTTTTAATTGTTTTAAATTGTATATGTATTTTATACCTATAATTATGATGGGTAAAAGATGGGTAGATTAAAGATGAGATGAATGACGAGCGATGAAAAATGAGATGAATGATGAGCGATGATATATGAGTTGTAAAAGATAGTGAGAAGCAATGAGCCAAGGGATGACCCAAGCGATGGCCTCGTCATCTAGCAAAGTATAAATGATAACCACGGAGTATTCTATACAATCTAGTGAAACACTAGCAAGCTTCCAACTTGTAGGTGTTGTGAACGATGTGTTCACCCGGTGTACTTTAAAAACCTATTGATATGTATTGTGGGTGGACTCCTTTAAATAATACTGTCAATAAATGAGATAAACACTGGCAGCTATGGACTTAGCACCTGTTAGATAAACAGTGGCAACTATGGACTTAGTGTCTGTTATATTAACTCTGGCAACAATGGACTTTGTGCGTATTCCTTAGGACAATCCTTAGGAATAGATGATTCTTAGGGAAGATACTTAAGAATAAAGAAGATAACCGGGATAGGTAATTGGGTTTATTGTTTGATGGTTAAACATAATAACTTTATTACTATGGGTTGAAAACTCTATGTACTCACCAGGTTTCCCAACCTGACTCACTTAATTTATTTGTATCACAGATGTTAATACGAAGGTACATTACAATGAGAGATTAAAGGAGATGTAGCGTAAATGAATGTAAGGTCTGTTTATGCTTATGTTTCTGTATTGACGATGACATCCTAAAGTTTTAATAAAAAACAAAATACATTTATTCGGAAGTGTTTTGATAATATATTTATCATGTTTTTCTGGGATCAAATTCCGCAATATTATTCTTTAAAAGGATACTCTGATTTTCAAAAAAACATAAATAAATTTTTTTAAATAACCATGAATTTGGAGATGTCACATAAGTGCACAGGGGGATTACAGGTAAAGATTGTATTTACTTTTAGTCCTATGATTTATCTGCTACATGTGTGAATTGACAATTCTACCTTTAATATGGTTGTTGATCAAGTTTCTGGGAAAGACCATGTCCTAAATCATCTAAGCATCCCTGCTACATCTTTTACTTATCCTGCAATCAATTTAACAGAGGTATGTTCTTTTTCATTGTTGTAGTTTTTTTTGGATTTGTTTATAAAAAAGATTCTTTTTATGAGATTTTTTTGTTATATCACTGCAGCCACAAGCAAGAGAAAAAACTGAGAAGGAAGAATTTTAAATCATTGGCCTTTTCATCTTAACTTGGGAGCAAGTAAGCAACAAAGGCAGGAGGGGATGTGTTAAACTTTGATATTGAAGGGATTCGAAGAGAAATGGAAAAAAAAAATCATCTTATGTACTTTTTTCATAACAAAATGTCTTTAGTATTATTAACGTTGTCACTCGCACTCAATAAAGTATTTTGTGTATCTTATCAATATCGGGTGGTATTTAATTTTTTACGGTCATTGGCAAATGAAAGTGAGCTCCTTTTTGTTTTTTCGTCTATTGGTTGTATTCAAATGATGTACACTGCATGGTAGTATGCCAAATTCCATTAAAAAATAAAGGGATAATGACTTGAAAGGGTAACGAACTTTCGACTTTTGTCACATTTAGTCACTAAACTTTTTTTCGTTATCTATTTGCCATTGAACTATTGAAACTGTTCACATTTTACCCTTATGACCGGCTGTTGCCGGTCATAAGGGTAAAATGTGAACAGTTTCAATAGTTCAATGGCAAATAGATAACGAAAAAAAATTTAGTAACTAAATATGAACAAAATCGAAAGTTCGTTTCCCTCTAAAAAGTTCAATGACTAAATGTGAACAAACCTCCTCTTGTATTATGTTTTAGCAAATTATTTATTTTTGTTAAATTGTAGCAACATTTGTTGATGAAGAAATCTATGAAATAAAAAAAAAACCATAAAAATATATTTAAAAAAAACAAAAAACCAAAACCAAAATAAAAAACCAATGGTTTGACATTATCCAAAATAAAAAATCAAAATTTCCAATCTAATTTTGGTTTTACAAAAAAATGAATCATTCTCACTTATGTGAATTATGACCATTGGTTTGGCATGCGAAATTTGTGATATCCCATGAATATGTAGTTACAACATCGTTTGAACTCGTAATTCATAGTAAGGGGTTAGAGTATCATCGCATGAATACGTAATTACAACATCGTCTGAACTCGTAATTCATCACCTACAGGTTATGGGCCTACTGTTGTTTCCACTGGGTTGTCTAGAATAGTCTGTGGTCGCCATCTATACTCTGGTAGATGACTACATCGCCACATTGCTGGTTAAGGTTATGGTATCTCCTTTCATCCTACATCACATATTCATCGTCATCTATTTACCTAATTATCACCACATTTCTGTCATCACCTATCTCTCATCATTTTATTTCATCACACACCAACTATTTCATCTATCCATGTTTCATCCGTAATATATTTGTAGATATAAAATAAATATACCGTTTAAATCTTTTAAAACATGTATAAAATCGTTCATCCAGCATAGACAACAAGTATTCAAATAATATGCACACATAACACGTAATTTATATAAAATACTTCATATCTATGTGTAAGATGAAAGTAACTATATATACCATAAAAATCCCATAAATGCTTTCTAACTTCGAACCCCAAGATTTACTCTACTAAAGCTTCATATTCTCGGCTCTCTGAACCTAGAAGGGTCCAGATCTATCACACCAAAAAGCTCAAGATAGCTCTTCCTCTCACTCTACACACTCAAGCTCGCTAGGGTTCTCACTTATGGGAATGGTAGTCGCAATTGAAGGCCATAAGTGCCTTTAAATATGGCTCGGGCCCAAAGATTTAGGGTTTCTGCCAACAGCGCGGACTCGTCGAGTCCATTCATTAATCCGAGTCATCAGTCGCGACCTTACTCGACGAGTTGAGGCGTCAACTCGTCGAGTCTCTCTTCTTAACTCAAAAGAAAAATACTCAAATGATGATACCTGGAAATCCGGATGTTATATTTTGTTTTTTTATTTTATAGATTTCTTCATCAACAAATGTTGTTACAATTAAACAAAAATAAATAATTTTGCTAAAACATAATATAATAGGAAGTTTGTTCACATTTAGTCATTGAACTTTTTAGAGGGAAACGAACTTTCGATTTTGTTCACATTTAGTCACTAAATTTTTTTTCGTTATCTATTTGCCACTAAACTATTGAAACTGTTCACATTTTACCCTTATAACCGGTAACAGCCGGTCATAAGGGTAAAATGTGAACAATTTCAATAGTTCAATGGCAAATAGATAACGAAAAATAGTTTAGTGACTAAATGTGACAAAAGTCGAAAGTTCGTTACCCTTTCAAGTCATTATCCCAAAAATAAATTATAATTTGAAAATAGTTATGTTGCATCTAGGTCAATATATACAAAGAGAATATAATATTATGGAGTTTTATTATTAGAGGTATAATATCTCTTAATGGTGTTAATCATTTTGGAAAAACATTAATTTAATTTGAAAACTCTAATAAAATAAGATAACATTATAAGCATTAATGGGATGTTTAGGTTAACTTACCGAAATTTACCGATTACCACCAAGTAAACATTTTTAAGTGTTCGAAACCAATTAAAATTTATAGTTTTGTGTATATGCTTTATTATCATGACTTATTATCGGCATAGGTACCCATTTTATCATAACTAAAATAAAAATCACATTTCCCGTTGAACAAAAAAGTTCATGTTTATTTAAAACAAATTTTTATATATTTTACGGTTAAAGAAAACTTTCAAATTTACTATCTACAATCCATGAGAATTCACCTGAAACAAATTAATTCCATGAGACCTAAAACCGAAATGAAACTATTCGTTGATGCATTGCTTCCTCTTTTTAGTATGTAATGTTATTGAAAAAAAAACAAACTATTTCATGAAAGTTAACAATCATCTTCCCAACTATTTGTTAAATGCATCGTCTCTAGAAACTAATTTTTAAAAAAAAATTGTTCGCACCCGTCATTTAGCGCGGGTAAACGGCTAGTGTGTTTATATATATATATATATATATATATATATATATATATATATATATATATATATATATATATATATATATATATATATATATATATATATATAATGTCATCAAAACGGAGGAGGGGCAGGTTGGGGATTGGTATACCCAATCCTGACCTCATCCCTGATTTTAGCCTAATGGGAATACCTGCCCCATACTTGTTACCTGTTTTTACAGGAAATATCCGTCCCAAATTAGGGCGGGCGAACTAGGTTTCCTACTGGTCAGATGAAATTTTCATGCCTAATCGGCTATAGAATATAACATATTATAAAAAGAGAAATTACCGAAATAATTAATCATTATGATGTTTTTCTTCTAGAAAATAGTTTAAAAAAAAACTAAAAGAACTTTTTTAAATATTAAAATAGCCATAAATATTGTAGGTCATGTGATGCATAGTAATTTTATTTATTTATCTATTTTATTTAGAGAAATTAAATATCATTCCACCTTTTTTTCCTATTTATCTTCCTATTTATATGAATTGTTAACAAGTGTCACATTTTGATATAATAATAATTTTTTAAAACACTTGTCATCATTTCATATATGTAGGAAGTTAATTAGGACGAAAAGTAGAATGATATTTAATTTCTCTTTTATTTTTGACCAAAAATATGTTATTTGGATATATATCGATTGCGAAAAATCAATTTTGATTGCAAAAATCTTCTTTTTCCCTTAAATTTTAAACTTAATAACTCTTTTCATAAAAAGTCTGTTTAAGTTATCATTGGGTTCTTTGTAACAAGGGATATTTGTAGACATATCCCACTTTAAATTTGAAGATCGAGAAGTCATACTTTTTTAGCTTCAAAGTATGCTACTTAGTGAAAAATATGAACTTCGTTTGAGCTGAATTTTTTCATTGTTTTCTTTGTAACAAGGGTTATCCATAGACATGTCACACTTGTGATTTGGATATCGGGAAGTCATATTTTGTAAGCTCTAAAGTATGATAGTTGGTGTTTTTTGAATTCTTTTTTCAAATATCACCTTTCTCATATGGATATTTGGATTTCATTAGAAAAAAGATATAACAAGTAGCCTTAACATAAAAGTTGATATTAAGATTGATTAAGAAAATTAATCAGTTATGAAGGGGTTGCACGACGAATACATCTTTTGGAAATTCCAATTGAGGACGAGGCGGCAGAGGATTAACCATATCAGTTGGATATGTAGGTCGATACATTGAAAAAGTCAAATTAAAGATAATCATTTGGTGAATCTTTGACATATTAAACGATCTCAACATCGATATCGCGTTCCCACAAGGTACACCACTTATTTACATTTCTCACATCTACAAATCTTATGATCGAGATGTACAATTATAGTCTCCAAAAATACTATAACATAAAAAGCTGAAGCTAGAGACGGGTCTTACCTGCTAGGCTTGACATTTTTGAATCCTCCTACGAATGTTTCAGATTAGCAAATGGTGTTAGATCACCATACAGACCCTTGTATAAAAAATAGCTCAATTATCATTCAATGCTTAAATATAATTACATATCCTTAAATGTACTTACCTCAACTAAATAATTCTCGAACACTTGTTAAATCGCTTCGCGGAAAATCTTAATGACTATCGTTATCCATAAATCTTGTGTACCACCGAGAACCTATCATGACCTCGAGAATATATATAGTCAATACATTAAAACATACTCTTGGGAAAAAGGCCGTTACCCATTCCGCAATAGCAGTATTATCAAGCCAGAAAAGTCCATTCTCATTATTTTGATTGTTTTTTGCATATTGAAGTCCATGCAAACACAATTGAAAATCAAACATGCTATAAGTTTTAGACGTCTGCTAGAATAACTATGCCACTACTCTGTTACGACCAATCCTATCATGTAAATTCCAAACTCCATTCCTACCATAATACCCATGATATGAATATGGGTAGACAATACTTAAGACCAAGCCTATGGAACTGGGCATATGGCTTATGAAGAAAACTTCCTTACCGTTGTTAAGGCATTCCTTCAGCATTCTTAAGAGCCAAGTCCAAACGTTGTCACTCTCTATAATTACTAAACCAAATGCTATAAGTACGTGGCCGTGGTTTCCTTCCATAGCAACCACTATAAACATTGAGCCTAAGTAGTTCCCATTTAAAGGGATGTTGTCTATAAAGATCACTAGCAACATGTTCCTAAGAAATTCTAGAATCTTCAAAGAAATTATATCAATATTAGTGAAATTATAAGTGCAAATCTACAATATATGTATTAGAAAAGCATCTTACCACGCATATTAAGGCCACAAAACATAACTCAAAACAATCTATCATATTTTTCTTGATTTTGGTTATGACATTAGGATTGGCTCTTTCAAGTTTATGAAAGAATATTAGCTTTTTTGGTGAACTCCATCTGATGAATTCATTTTCAAATACGATGATATAATTGATACTAGTTGAAAGAAACATTATTACAAACTAAGTTTAATCAAACAAATTTATAGGAAAATAATAGGGAATTTAGGTGAAAATGTCTAGCTACGTGTTAAAATGATAATTCTCTGATGAAACAAAAATTCACTGATGAAATCATAATTCCCTTTGAATGTCTGAAATTTGTAACTAAAGTATATATTTCGTAGTCAATGTTTATAATTTCATAGTCAAAGTGTATAATTAACATTTTAGTGAAATTAAGATTCCCTGGTAAAATGACAATTCCCTGGTGAAATGATAATTCTCTATAGAAATGAAAACTCTCTTTAAATGTCTAAAATCCATAGTCAAAATCTATAATTCTGTAGTTAAAGTGTATAATTGACATTTTAGTAAAATAGTAATTCCTAGGTGAAAATGACTATTTCTTAATGAAATGACAATTCACTAATGAAATAACAATCATCCGTTGAAATGACAACTCCTTTTGAATGTGTGAAAATCATAATCAAAGTGTATAATTTCGTAGTCAAAGTTATAATTGACATTTTAGTGAAATGACAATTTCCTGGCGAAATTTCAATTCCCTGATGAAATGAAAAATCACTAGTGAAATGATAATTCTTGGTTGAAACGACAATTCCTTTTAAATGTCTGCAATTCATAGTCGAAATGTATAATTTCGTAGTCAAAGTGTATAATTTCATAGTTAAAATGTATGATCACATAGTCAAAGTGCAAATTTGGCATTTTAATGAAATGGAAATCCCCATGTGAAATGACAACTCGTTTTGAATGTTTAAGCGCACAATCTCCCCAATAATTGTGTCAAAATTTGATCGAGCATCGTTAACTCGGTAAAAAATAAACCAACCACACCTAGGTAGATAAGTTAAGTGAGGCTGATTCCACAAAGAGTTTATGGTCAAGCTTTGTGTTGAAATATTCAAAGAGAAAACAACTAAGTGCAATTGTCACAAAATAGAATTAAACTAAGAATATATTAAAAAGTTGATAACTTTATATTGCAAGAATTATTAAAACAAAGATTATCAATAATACAAACTATAACACTCGAGTTCCGATTGAGTTTTCCCATTCTATGTTTGTGGTTTTAAAGTCCAAGGAAATGTAGATGTAAGGAGAAAAACAAGAATCACAAAAGGAATTAATCTAAGAATTTCCTCTAGGGCACGGTGCGAGTGATTGATTATGTGGAGAGATAAGGTATTCCCACATTATGTTATTTAATAGTTTTAATTATGCAACGTCATTAGAGTCATATTTTTATAACCTGAATCTGTTAGTAGACTATGTGATACAATGTTATTATAAACTCGACGGATAAGTTGGACGAATGAATTCCCTAGTGGAATTATTAGTTTTGGCTAACAAGGATTATAAACCCTAAGCTACAGGGTGATTTGAAGTGAGTAATCGACTTATTGATTTATAGAGTTAAATCGTATAGTAGTTGTAGCATGGGACTTGAAGAGTCTGTCAACAAATGGTTATTGGGTTCAGTTAAAGGTTCAAATAATGGACCACTATTGTAGATGTAATAATAAGTTGTACAAGTTCTAAGGAACTAGGTTTGTTGATTTAATAGGTTTTAGCAAGGTGATAAGTTGGAAAGCAACATGAGGACTGAAGTCATGATAATAGTTAGTCTTCACTACCTAGTCAGGTGATTACATGTGAATTTTATTGGTACAAAGCAAAGTAATTAATATTATGTAAAAATGTGTAAGTAAGTCACTAGGTGTCATCATTCTTGGTTGTGTGAAATTTTTTTGATGTCAAAGGATTTTAAAGCATAAATTCCTCGTTTCTCTAATTTATAAAGAAGGATATATTTGGAAAGAATAAGAATGCCAACTGTTTAAATTATAACACCCCAAAATTTTCAAATTTTTTTAAGGTTATGGTTATCTTTTCGGGAATTAACCAACATTTATTTAAAACTCGGTCCCACAAAAACAGTTACACTTAAAACATTCAGTGTTACCATTAAGTATCAATACAACCATAGCAACCAAATAAGAATTACATCAATACAATTAATAAGGAACTTAACAAGTTTCATTCCATTATCTATCTCTTAACTTCAAGATTCCATCTATCATCATTTCTCCTAAAGTGTAGCTTGGATACTGTCACACTCCAAAACCAAGAACGGCGGAAACGTTCTGGGGCGGAGGACGTCATGTACAGTATCACAACACAGTAAATGTAAATAAGCAAACAACATCATCCATTGCATTAAATATATAATTTTAATACAAGCGTGTTCTGTACAGTTATAGACACCAAAATAATGTAAATCAAAATAATAAGATGAGTCTTGAATACGCTCCATCTTCTCAAAAGTTGGCCTCGGTACATGTCTACTGATGACCTGAGAATACAAGTTATTTTGAAAGAGTTTATCAGCATTAAGCTGGTGAGTTCATAAGTATTTTAGTGTCATTGTTTGTTGTCAAAAGTGTTTGAACCTGTCTCAATGTATAAGTTGTAAAATGTAAGTAAGTGTTTGAAAATGTTTGTAAAAGCTTGAATCTCTCAGAAAATCCTATATTTTCTATTAAAGTAACCTTCTACCAAGGCTAAACTGTTTTGTATGCTCGTTTGTTGTAAAAGTGTGTAATTTCCCAAGTGTAACTATCATTTAACAAAATATAGTTTATACAATAATGTTTAAGTGAGGTTATCACTAAAATATGTAATGGGTAAATCATTGTAGTACTGTAGTTTTGTATTATAGGAACTACTGTTGTACTAACTACCTTAAACCGGATTTATATTAAGGTATAATGTGATAAATTGCACCATGCTATCGACTGGTAACAACGACATAATGAATGGTCGTAATAACGGAATGACGTTTGGCACCCGCAGACCTGCAGGTCCGACTGTAGCTAGCAGCAACGTGTAGGATAGTCAATCCAGTATAGATCTATACGCAAACTCACGCTCTCCCTCCAAGAGAATTCTGGCTACAACTCGGGCCATGACATTTAAGGCATGCTCCGACACAGTGGATCACAATTGTTAACGTGTTCATGTATATGTAATGTTTCTCGTTCTAGTATAGTTATACATGTTCTGTTTCTTGTATAGTTGTATAGGTTCTTGTTTCTAGTATAGCTGTATATGTTCTTGTTTCTAGTATAGCTGTATATGTTCTTGTTTCTAGTATAGCTGTATATGTTCTTGTTTCTAGTATAGCTGTATATGTACTTTGTTTCTAGTATAGCTGTATATGTACTTTGTTACCCCAATGGTAACTAACTATTGATGTATTGATAAGCATGAATATGGAAGTACTTTTATGTCTATACATGTATATATGATATATAACTAATATTGAAACGACCCTCGGATGGTCACCCGAAACCCCACCAGACCACATCCAAATCGAGGAAAAGGAAATAGAGCGGATGGCCTTCCTAAGCCCTTTAAACATTACTTATATATCTATACATATATGGGCATGCAATTTATAATTTAAAAGCATAAATAAGTTTTTATAAGACATTTTAAACACAATTATTATTTCAAGAAAAGATCGACTTGATGTCAATCTATAAAACAATTTGAAGGCATAAGTTTGATAAAACAGTTTAAGTATAATGAACATTTGTTGAATCACAGTTGTAAGTAAGTTTGAAAAGTAACAGAGTTTTGTTAAAACGTTTCAAAGTAAAACAGTTTGAACAGTGAATAAATCGTTGGTTTTCTAGTTATTAATCACATGTGATTAATGCAATCACATGTGATTGAAGCAATAACTATAAGTATTTAACTTGTATCCCCCCCATAAAGTATTTAAAACATTTAAAATCATTTCAAAGGTTGATTAAAGGGGTATGAACTCACTTGTGGTGAGCTGTTTGAATTGCAGTGTCGGATACCGTGCTAGGTGGCAAACGGAGACTTGTTTACACGCACGAGCCTAGTTATCATATAATAAGCATATATATAACTAATTAGCCAAATAATAACTTAATAAAATAAGTTAGGACACTTAGGAACATGAAAACATTTTGTATAAATGTTATAGGTTCTAAGGGTTGCATCTAAGTCGATACGGGACAAGGCAAAAGGGTTTGAAGCACCAAAAGGCCTTGTATATGAGTTCACCACCCAACAAACCCCA
Source organism: Lactuca sativa (assembly GCF_002870075.4). Classification (NCBI taxonomy): domain Eukaryota; kingdom Viridiplantae; phylum Streptophyta; class Magnoliopsida; order Asterales; family Asteraceae; genus Lactuca; species Lactuca sativa. The sequence goes on from NC_056626.2 coordinate 109,498,666, forward strand.
CCTTTGGAGTTTACGGCCGTGAACCCATGAGTTTACGGTCGTGAACTCCTCACTTGGTGGTTTTGGGTGTTTTAAGGTGCTATATTAATTCTAGAATAAGCCTAGCTCTTGTGGAATAATTCTTGGAGTAGTTTAAGGCCCTAGAATGCTCCATAGGGGATTTTACGGCCTAATGACCATATCCCCTAGATTTTACGGCCGTAAACTCCTATGGGGTGTTGGTTTTAATTCATTTGAGGCACTTGCACATGTAGGATAGCTTCCATGTTTTTATCTAAGGCTAAAGGGGACAAGAGGCACACATTTGTGCCTTCACCTGGAGTTTACGGCCCAAGTAATGTTCCTTGGCCATAAACTCCCTTGAAGGGATGGTTTTGATGTCTTTTACTCCCCATTCAAGTCCTATGTGTTCAAGGGTAATTGTCTTAAAGCCTTAGGGGTGTTTAGGGTGCATTTTACCCTTAGAAAAGGGGTTTACGGCCCAAAAGATATTCTTGGCCGTAAACTCCTATAAATCTATGATTTTGAAGTGTTTTGAAGTCCAAAATAGCTACAAGCATTAGAGGGTAATTGTCCTTAGGCTTTAGGGGTGGTTTAGGGCACTTATAGCCCTTAAAAAGGGGTTTACGGCCCAAGAAATGTCCTTGGCCGTAAAATCCTATTACTTGTGTTTCTTGAATGATTTCTAGCCTCTAATGATCATACACTAAGTCCTTAACTAGTTGCTTAACAAGAAAATGGGACTAGGTAGCCTTAAAGCTCCATTTTGGAGTTTACTCCCCAAGAACGTTCTTGGGCGGTAAACTCCCGGATCTTGCAGTTTAGACATGTAATTGATGTTATAAAGCATATAACAAGTAATGAAACACATCTAGGAAAGTAGACTCACAATCTGGGATGAAAACCCGAAGATCCGTCAGAGAGAAAATGGCTTTTCTCTAATTGGAATTGTGAATAATGAATTAATTAAATTCAGAAATCTATTTATAGTCCTGAAATATTTTGGCAGAAAATATTTTTATTCTGGAATTTGGACTATAACGTTATGAAACATGGAATGCTCAAATTTCACAAACCCAGGAGCATCCACTCTCCTGATATCTCCTTAAACGTAAACCCTAATGTACACAAACTTATTCGGAAAAGTATGAAATTCACTGAAACTGGACTAGCTTCTATTGAATAGATAAAGTTCGTACAAATGGAAATTTCGGGTTGTCACAGATACATAGCATTAAAAAAAGATACGTAAGACAAAATGTATCATGAGATACAAGGGTTAGTGACCCAAAACCTTTATCATATTTTTATCAAAAACATTTCAAGCATTTTCATGAAAATCGTCTCATACATATCATAACACATAATATCATATCATTTCATCAGACATTTATCCATATTCCATTTCCTTTTATCATTAAGGCTTAATTATTGTATTAAACTGTTGTCATTTTTATACTTAGTGTCTACACTCAATAAAGGAATCACTCCCAAGTCTAGACCAAGGTGGAAAGAACAAAATCATTTCCATTAGGACATCTACTTCACGAAGGGCTGGGTACCACCACAGTAGATTCCTATGGATCCCGTTTCGGATATATCATTGCTTAAGCAATATATTATTGTCATTATTTCTACTTCTTATCATTGCTTTCCATATTTACACATTTCATACGATAATATCAAAATACTCATTTCAAAAGTAAAAATCAGTACTTCAAACATTTCAAACATGCTATCAAACCATTCTTTCTTTCGAAACATTATTTGCTTTCAAAACATTCTTGATTTCAATACATTCTTTGAAAACATTCTTTTCAAAAGTATGTAACATAGTCATTCCAAAACATTTCATATATCAAAGAATTGGTATTTCATTATCATAAAATCATTTTTCCATGTAACCTGAAGTGGGAAAATGCCAACACATACTTACCTCAATCACAAGAACGCTAGCTAGTCCTTTTTTAGTTCCTTTACTTAGAGTGACACTCTCAAACACCACCTATACGACATGTATAAAAGTCAATAAATGACAAAAATACCCCTACATGGGTTCTCAAATTTTCCTAAGCTTTAGTATGATAAAGATGTATGTTTAAAAGGTTTCGCAACATATAGGTGAAAAAAAGAATGTTCTGATCAAGTTTCACCGTAATGACAATAGAGTTCATCGTAATGGTGGGAGGTTTTACTATAATCCTATGGTGAAACATGTTGAACTACCAAATGTGCACTTTTTTTCTCATTAAGGCCATATACTTTGTATATTTCTTGAAGGCCCTTTCCAATTCACTTTATACCATTTGTACTAGTTTTCACACATGATTAGGAGGTGTTTTATCATCCAAATACACCCCAATTAATCCATTAAGTGATCACTGAAACGTTTAAGATCATGATGAACATTAAACTTTAAATAGAGGGTTAACTAGTCTACCTTCCAATTTCGCATTCTAAAACTCACATAGTTTGTTCCAAACTCATTGAATACTCGTATAAATGTTGTCAAGTATATAAAAACACCATTAATCTCATTGTAAGTACATAAACTAAATATGGAATCCTCAATTCCATTCCATGTTTCCCAAATTTCTCTTTGGGCCAAAACAATCACTAGAGCTAGAACTTTACTAGCATTGCTTCATGTTTATGTTACAATATTGTATATAGAGTGTAAATTCATGTTCATGAATGTCATTCACTTCTTAGATGTAACTTATTATGAAATTATTAATAGATTTCCCACTGTGTCCTTATGGCCAAATATTACATACCTTCATATAAAAATCATTCAAGTCTTCATGTTTTTGAATCCAAATCATTCCAAAAGTATCCATTCATGATTATAAACTTCCTTTACTCATCAAATGCATAAACTACATGGGAGTTCATTGTTCTTAACAAGACTTCCCCCAAAACAACTCAAATCCAGGTTTATACTTGATTCTACCATCATAGATGAATTTGAGTATTCCAATTTGATTTCTTGCTATCAAACATCATCTAGGTCATAGAATCCAAATCCATTTCATCATCTATCGAAATATTCCCAATTTGGGTTTTCTAAGGTTCATGGAGATTTTTAACAAAATTATCAAATCCATCAATAAGATAATTGGGTTGAGATTAGAACCATAGAAACCATTCAAGTAAGGATAAATACCAAAACCTTAATAATTGAATCACACAAAACTCGACATTAGGGTTGACCCACTTCATAAATGTAACGTTCATTGATTCGAACTAGTCAATTTATAGACAATGAGCGTCAAAAATGACTTTTTGATGGGAGATTATTTAGAAGGAATAATCTTAACCAAGTTATAGTATATATCACAAGGGTCCCATACATATAAAGAACGTTGAAATCCGATTTATAACGAAGAAGTTATGATATGTCGAAGTTTTACGGCAAAACCGGCACCGCACCGGTAATCGTAAAAAGTGAATTTTTGATAAAATATGTTTTAGCCATAGAGATATAAATTAAGGTTTTATTATACATTAAAACGAGATCGTTCATAAAAAGAACGTCAAAATCTGACTTTATATGAGGAAGTTATGGTTTTTCTAGGATTTCGCATAACAGTATACAACCCATAATTCGAATTTCAGATCGAGCGATTTTTAGCTGACACAACCTAAATGAGACTTGAATATCTCGTTAATAGGATATCAACGATAAAAAGACAGTCGAAAATGGAGTCCGTATGTAGAAATTATGAATTTTACATGGTTATTAACAGTGTAATATTCCCATACTATTAAATTTAAATCGGTCAAGAATTAGGTGACAGAGTCTAAATGAAAGTTGTAGGATACTTCTCCACCTATGCGTGAATATAAAGAACATCAAAAACGGAGCTTGTATGCGAAAGTTACGAAATTTAGAAGTCGGAATGGTGCTGCTGCGAAAGGGGTGACGTGGCTTAATCTGGACCATTGCTTTCTCCCCAAGCCTTGCCACCAGAGGGTGACATGTGGCACCAAATCGACGAGTTGGAGGCAAAAAATCGACGAGTAGGTCCAAAATTCAGCCTATAAATAGCATGCGAGAGTGCCTTCATTTCTCACACCAAAACCCCTTCACTTCTCTCTCTAACTTCTCTCTAAGCCTCCCAAAACCCTCCCAAAGCCCTAGTAACCTCAAGGTGCTAGAGGAAAGCTGTAACGCTCTAAAAATTTCAACCAATTTAAAATTTTCGAAAACAACCCAGTTTCATAAAGTTATTACAAAAAGGATTTCAATACAATTATTACCAGAACCACATCATAAAACAAAATCATGAGGAGCGGTACGATCATGCCTTTTCCTTGCCACGGTCTCCTGAAGAACCTGAAAAACATTAAACCACAACTGTAAGCCCGAAAGCTTAGTGAGATACCCCCAAAACACCAACCACATATACCATACACGCACATCATGCCATATCATAACAGAACACAAAACAACCATGCACTTCGGGTCTACTGTGTGACTGGTCCGCCGCACCGGCCTTCAGTTCCCCTGGTCCACCCTCCGAGTCTAGCCATACATATCGAGTCTACAGTGTGATTGGTCCGCCCGCACCGGGCCTTCAATCTACTTGGTCCACTCTCTGAGTCTACAGTATGACTGGTCCGCCCGCACTGGGCCTTCAGTCGGCCTGGTCCACTCTCTGATCCTCGGCACGTCTGGTCCGCCCTCTTGGGGCCTACAACCTATCCGGACCGCTCGTTGGGCCTTCGCGACAACCGGTCCGCCCTTGGTATGTTGGCCAATAGCACAAAGCAGGACCTGCCTCAACCCAACCCTAGTCCAACAACCATGTGCACATAAACATTCAATCAAGCCGATCTAGCAGATTACACAACATAACATCATCCTAACCGGGATACCGACCTAACCGGTCACTACCATAGCATCATCCTATATACCAGGATACCGACTTTAACCAGGTCTCTAACATAATACCATCCTAACTACTAGGATGCATACATGGCAAAGCAATAACATAACAACGATACCCGGATCACAATCCGATAAAGGGCCGGCCTTGGTGTCTTAGACCCTGTTGATATAGTGAGGATAACTCACCTCGCAACTGCCTACTGAAAAGATAAGACCAAGATGCTCCGACCACTGATACGATCTCCACCACTAGCCAACACCAACACTGAACTCAAACCAAATGCCAACAATTACCAAAATGCCCCTGGAAGACAACTGGTCAACCATTGGTCAAAGTCAAAGTCAAAGTCAAAGTCAACCTCCTGACTGACTCTGATCGCCGAGTCAACCCGATGACTCGCTGAGTCCCCATGCTCAGAACTTCCCCAATTGTCGAGTCACCCCGAGACTCGCTGAGTCTCACAACTCTGAGTCCCCTCGCACTCAACTCACCGAGTCCTCCCTTGACTCGCCGATTCATGGCTCAACCAGAAGAAGGTTAGGACCTCACGACCAGACTCGCCGAGTCCAAGGCTATCTTTAACCTACTCGCCGAGTTGTTCTTCCAACTCGCCGAGTTCCTACCCATCTTCAAGCAACTCGCCGAGTACACCTTTGTGACTCGCCGAGTGCCTCTAGATCTTAACCTATACAGAAGCCTTCCAAGCCATGCAGTTGATCTAAACCATAGATCTACCCTTCTAAAACCCATCCATCACGTAAAGTGGCAAACTTTACATGAATCTAAAGAGATATAGGCATTTTACACTCTAGGGCTAGGGTTTGGGACAAGATGGCTTCAACAAACACTCAAGAACAGGGACTTTAATGCACTCTAGACCTTCTCCATTCCAGTCTGAGGTAGCAACCTCAAATCCAACCTCCAAACTCAAATACCACAAGCTAATCTTTCCAAATACTCCAAAATGATGAATCTAGATGAATAACAGCCCAAGCAACGAAATAATACCTCAAAAGGAAGCTCCAACAGAAGAGAAATTCGAATCTTAGCAAAGCCCCTTGCTCCATGCCTCTTAAGTCTCCAAGATCTCCTCCAAAATCTCTTCTCCAAGGTTCAAATGCTCTCAATACTACACCATTTCCTTATAGCATAACCGCTATCCCATGCACCACACATACTATGAATCCGCTCGCAGGGACTCTCGAGTCCATGCACTACCTCCGCTAATCGTGATCAATATCCGGGGCCAAGACCTTCTGATGTTATCACATCGCGACGTACTCATTCCATATCCTCATACAGATATATCAACACATGCAGAGTCTTCAGCATGACTGGACCGCCTTACCAGGCCTTCAGCCCATCTGGACCACTCTCAGAACCTTCAACAGGTCTGGACCGCCCTCCAGGGCCTTCAGCTTGTCTGGACCGTTCTCCGAGCCTTCGGCCTGACTGGTACGCCCACCGACCTTCAGTCTATCCGGACCGCTCATCTAGCATTCATCATCCCGCACTATCCCTCCAAAAAAATCTCCCATGCATACTATTCTAGCCCTCTAGGGGTTCCGAACTTTATCTCCACCCTATATACTCAAACCCGGCCTGATCCCAGGCCTTCCATAATCAATCACCCTTGGTCTTCATCCCGCCCTGCTTGTCTGACACTCTCTAATACCAGCCTACGCTCGGCTGTCAGAACCGCTGCTGAATCTCAACAGCTAAACAACCTCTCATGCTTATCGATCTTTCAGAGAATTCTCTAATTCTCCCCCACTTAGAGCACTGACTATCAACCACCGGTCGCCATCACCGACCTCCCTCGACAACCCTACTCAACACAAACCCTTACACGCGAACTGATTCCTACCAGAATGAGCAATCTTCACAAATTCATAACAACACTGATCATCCCGGGCAAACTGATTCCTACCAGAACGAGCAATCTTCACAAATTCACCAATGGACTCGTCGAGTTGCCCTTCCACATTTACACTTTGAACCCTGAACTTGCACTCCTAAACTTGGGATGTTACAAAAGCCCTGGAGTGCCTGAAGGCTCCAAGAAAAAGATCTTTTTAGCTCGGAAGTTCTACCCCCACAGAGCCCGGTTTCTCGCTAAGCCCCTTGTAAGTTGAGTTATGCTCACCGTACTTTAAGCATAACTTATGTTTAAGTTCATTATCGTTATTATGAACCTATAAACAAGAATTATCAGTGATTCCAAGTCATTATACTGATTGATCTACATATGGGAATGATTTCTAGGCTGTGATTTAGTGAGGTGTTTAAAGTGGGATTTCCAAACAGTATATTTCGTCTACCAAACGGACCCTACCTTCGATATGATCCTACCTGGTTGTTCCTTACTTGATAAATCATGTAAGTAGACTTTTAGTTAATGCTGAATCCAGAATAATAATTAGTCGCAATAAAGATTAGAAAAAAAACTTAGCGATAATAATGATAGGTTTCTTCAAAGGAAATTAGAATCGTTAGAAGCGAAGCGCTGCCCGAGTTTGGAATCATCACTTTAACAAGTGAGTGCATAGTTAGTTTCATCTTACACATAGATATGGAGTATTTAATATAAATTACATTCTATGTGTGTATATTATATGTGTTCTTCATATCTATGCTAGATGAACGATTTATACATGTTTACGTAATTTAAACTGTATGCGTATTTTTATACTTATAAATATATATTGGGTAGCGACGGTTAATGAGGGATAGGTGGTGATAGAAAGATGATGATAATTAGGTAATGATAGATAGGTGATGTGAGATGAGAGGAGATACTATAACCTTGACCGGCAATGTGGCGATGTAATCATCTACCAGAATATAGATGGCAACCACAGACTATTCTAGATAGTCATGTGGAAACACCAGCAAGCTCATAACCTTTAGGTGATGAATTACGAGTTCAGGCGATGTTGTAACTACATATTCATGCGATGATATTCTAACCCTTACTATGAATTATGAGTTAAGGTGATGTTGTAACTATGTATTCATGCGATGATACTCTAACCGTTACTATGAATTACGAGTTCAGGCAATGTTGTAACTACGTATTCATGCGATGATACCATAACCCTTACTGGACACGTATTGAGGGAGTAATCCCAAATCAGTACTGTCTATATGATGTAGGCGATAATCCTTAGGAAAAATCCTTAGGAACAAACATATAAGGAAATGCAATGTAAGGAGATGAGAGAAAAATACGATATAGGAGATGACCCTTAGGATAAATATTTAGGGAAGATTAAATGAAGAAAATGGGGATGGGTAATTGGGTTAATTGTTTGATGATTAAACATAATAATTATATTATTGTGGGTTGAAAACCCTATATACTCACCAGGTTTCCCAACCTGACCCACTTAGTTTATTTGTATCACCGGTGTCGATTCGAAGCTACATTATAATGAGAGATTAAAGGAGATGTAGATCATTAGTGTAAATAAATGTAAGATCTGTTTATGCTTATGTTTCTGTATTGACGGTGACATCCCAAAGTTTTTATATAAACAAAATACATTTCTTCGGAAAAGCTTTGATAATATATTTATCACGTTTTTTCTGGAAACAAATTCCTCAATATTATTCTTTAAAGTGAATACTCTGATTTTCAAATAAGCATAAATAAAAATTTTAAAATGACTGTTAATTTGGGGATGTCATAATAAATTCGATTTTATAGGTTAAGGGCGAAGAGATTCTACCTTAGAATCCCTTGCTCTTCCCCAACTTTGTTTGGATGCCAAATTCACCTCTTGAATCAAACCCTAGATGATGAAGAAAATGAAATCGCCATTAAGTCTTTCTTTGAATCTCAAAACACAATTTGGAAGAACGAAATGAGTGTTTGCATCTTATTTCCTACATTTTTCACATTTGGTCCCTCAGTAAAGCATACAAGAGCTGGTTAAATTGAAAAAGACCAATATACCCTTACTTCCTCGACTTATGATAATTTCCCGGCAAAATGTATGGTTTTTTACCAATATTTCCAGCCTCGTAACTTGGACATACAAACTCTGATTTGGACAAAATTTATATCGTTGGAAAGCCTGTTAGGAGCAATACAAGTTCAATATTATTTGTTTCATCGGAATGTGTCAACAACTTCAATTATTCAGCCGTGAACATGAAAATTCAGAATGTCACATCATTTCAAGTGTTTGATCAACAATTTTCTAACGACAATATCTCATTCATTACACATCCATTTTATCTTATTCTTTTTCATGTGTATTTTTTGTTTTATGGACTCCAACTTTCCATAATAACTTTCTTTCTAATTAGCTATAGATATCGACTTATTAAGCTACAAAGTTGGCACCTTGAAGCTGTCAAATTTCCAAATCAGCTTTCATTAACTTTTTGTCCACTACAAATTACTTTTGTACCCTTTTTCGTTACCTTTCCTTTAAGGTTAGTTTTAATGGTCTCAAATTTGACATTTTATCACTTTTACATGTAATTTCAAATATTGTATTCTTTTCCACTTTTTCTATTGAACTTAATCCATTACAACACAAGCATATAAAACTTATATAAATTGTAAAATGGTGACATATTTATATTATATCCCTTGTTGGTTATGTAAAATAACCAGTTTACCCTCTTTAACCATTTTGTCCTTTATTACCATTTTTGTCATTTTCCAACTTATTTACATTTCTTTCTCACATTATAAACATTCAAATTTTGGATGTTACAAATATATATGCCTTAAAAGGATTTCTTCCTTCGATTCTCTGAAATAAAAGTGAGCTTGTTTCTAGGTAGTAAGTACTTGAATCTAAAGTTAATCCATTACAACACATTCATTGAACCTCTCCTAACATATTACCTTCTTAGTAGTATCCTCATAACAGAATCATAATCCTAAGTTACTCAACTTTGTACCTTGAAGTTTGAAAATTTCCAAAATTCCATTGTCACAGATCATTTGACTTTTCTAGAGTAAACCTATGTTCTCTTAGATTTTGTGATGTTATATAGCTTCTCGATCGTTCCATATTTAATCCTTACAATAAGCATCCACATAGTCCTTGTATTCAGGGTGTATTGAAGTTTCATATTTGAGCCTTCGTTATTATCCTTAAGAACCCAATCCAAATTATACCAAGTAGCAGATAACCATCTATATAAGCATTTCCAATAATTACTTCATCATCCGTGTGTCCCACAATACTTCTTGCTTATTTTTTTGGTCCGAATTGTCTCGTGACATGTAACTTGATTCTTCCCAGCTATCTACCCCTTAAAATAAATGAAGGCATTTCTTTTAAGGTTAAATCACAAGATAATCCTCATCATGTAGCAATATGTTTCGTTTATTTCTTAACGGAAACTCAATGCCTCATATTTACTCCTTATGGATCTCGAATTCCACCTTTTCCTTTCACAATTTATCACTTATAGCTATTATTATAATATCATCATTCATCTGCCCTTCAACATTATTGCTCAAGTACTCGACTCTTCCATACACCAATTCATCAGTTTAACTTCTTAAGTATCATTGTACTTTAATTCTTTCTATTTCTTGTCCTCTCCTTATAAATGAGTGAAGGTTCATCCATTAGTCGTATATTTCCCAGTCATGTGTACTTTTAGACATCACTCATGACTTATACAGTTAGACCTCCCTTTTGCACACACCAACAACTTTTATACAAATTGATTTTTGTGCCGTTTAATCATATTTAAGTAACCTATGATGTTCTGAGTCAAAGTCCTATCTTCTATATGGAATTATCACAAAAGATCTCATTATCATAAGTTTTGCTGCCCTTTGTCTACTTGACGAATCCAATTTAATGACAATACTCAAACCTAGGACTCATTTGTACTTGAGTGTGCTTCGTCCGTGTCATCAGGTTGCACAACTTGGCTGTTCTTTATATTGTATCCTTGCGTCATTTGTCTCACTCAAGGATACAAGAACCACGTGTTGATCTTACTCAGCCCCCCCTAAGAGTGTCGTGAGCTCTTGTAACATCGCACTATCACACTTTCATATCCTTTTTACCATCTACTCCTTAAAACAAATGAGGGCATTTTAAGGTCAAGTCACCCTATGATTCTCAGATGGTATGAATTTGTCTCTCTAACTTGTTCATGGAAATTTCAAAAATTTCCTTTACTCATCATTTTCTTCTTAACAATCTGTTTTAATAAACTCCAAGTGTTCATTCTTGTTTGTGCCTTGTTAGTACAATAACATCTTTGATGTTTAATTTGATTTTCTTAAACATTCCATCAACTTTCATTAGGTTTTTATCCAACTGTTCAACCTTGTAGATTCTTCATATGAACTCCTTTTAAGCGTGATTGTTTTTGCTATTTCTTCATTTTCAAGTCCACTACAAGTTAACTTTGTACCATTTCTCCTTACATTTCCTCTAAGGTTAGACTTTATGGTATCAAATTGGACATTTTATCACTTTTACATATAATTACAAGTTTCATATTCTTTTCCACTTTTTGCCTTGAACTTAATCCATTACATCAAAAGCATATAAAACTCATATAACTTGTAAAATGGTGACATATTTGTAACATTCCAAAAATCTAGGGTAAAATTTTCATTTTAAATTCAATTCAAAACCATCAAATATTCATATCATCCATCCCAAGAGTATGTCATAGTAAATAGTTATTAGAGTACAATTCCCAAAATCATAAAAGTACGGAAAACATGGATGGATGCGTTACGATCAAGTCGAGCCCTTCCCTTTCGAACTGGAAATACCTGAAACATAAACTTAAACCATAAGCACAAAGCTTATTGAGTTCCCTAAATACCACATACCATACATATCATGCTAAATCAAGTACGGGTCTATTCCACCCCTGAGCCCCTTCCAAATCTCTGAGTTCTTTCCGATTCTCTAAATCCCTTCCGACTCCTTTGGTATCTTCCAGTCGGTAGAGGTCTATTGCACCTCTACAGCTAAGCATACAGTCATATTAGCAATAGTCACAAAGACAATATGCTCATACATACATACCAGTAAGTGTCACACAGGTCACTATTATCCTACTGCATAATCTAGTGGCCTGACATTGGTGCCTTCGTCCCACAAGTTCAATCAGGAGAATCACTTCAGTCTGGAGATAGACAAATCACACTCTTGGGTTGCTGCTACCAGGGCCCCTCACACCGAACATTCCAAATTAACCCTAATATATACTCGGGGTAATAACCCATAAAAGATCCAGATTACCATCTAACACGCTAAGGGATAAATGACCATTTTACTGTTCCCTTAATGGGCCCCTAAACCCATGACCCAAGCCAAAAAGACCTAAGGTCCCAAAAGGCACAAGAGACCTAAATCCCAACAATGGCCTAAAAAGGCATAAGGCCCAATAATGTCCCAAACGACCTAAAACCCAAAAAGGGTTCCTGGTGAGTACGCTAAGCATACCACCACTACGCCCCGCGTACCAGCTTTCACCAAAAAGAAAATACGGACTTAGGCACGTACCCTAAGTGTATGCTTATATACATCCTGCATACACCCCAACTTGCCAAAATCTCATTAAGCACTTAATGCTTAAGGTTCAAACGTCAAAATTGATAATCTAGCCCTTGGTAATGTCTTAAACGATAATTCATCTACTTGATGCCTTTGCATGGCTCAAAGAGATCCAACATGCATTCCTAACATTCTAACTTCATATTAAGGCTATCAAATCATGCATGGTTGAGCTTAACCCATCAAGAGGCCATTTTTATGATTCTATAACTCTAGAATTACCAAGAAATGACCAATACATGATCTGGAGTAACTCCTACTCACAAGAACCAAACTAAAGCACCAAAACATGTCAAATATAATCCCAAATCTAGATCTAAGCTATGGAACCATAAAGTTTGAAGCTTATACCTCCAGAATCTTGCAAATGTGAATAGACTGTTGGATCCTCAACCTCCAAGCAAACTAATCCTTCTCCAAAGAGTTCTTCTTCATCAAGATGCACCAAACCCACACCAAAACACACACAATGATCAAATATCTCTAAAAATGGATTAGGGTTTCGAGATAATTCTTTTGGGGACAATGGAGGCTGGTAATGAGAGAGCCTTGGGGCATAAGGTGTTTAAATAGGGTGAAAACCCTAAAATTTAGGGTTTGCCCCTAGCTTATGTACACCCATCGTACCAAAGATACGACCAGCGTGCCCTGGGGTTAACCTCATGTCCAAGATCCTTCAAGGTACACGCAATGTACCTTATTTACACCCAACATATTTGGCCTTCAAGAAAAATAAATAAACACTTAATAATTAAGAAATTTACCTGAAAAATTGGGCATTACAACTCTCACCCACTTGAATCAGACTTCTTCCTCGAAGTCCGCTGTGGATAGTGCTCCCTAACCTCCTCCTCAGGCTCCCATGTTCATTATGAACCCTTTCGGTGTTGCCATTGCACCTTCACTGGACCCATAACCTTATTTTGCAAAGTCTTCTTCTTCTTGTCTAGGATCACAACCGGTCTCTCTATGTAATTCATGTAACATCCATAAATTTTACACCAAATTTAAACTTTTTCAATCATATATAAAAACTGTAAGCATTGTTTACAAAATGTTTTCAAATCATTTTCCATCAGAATGTCCCAAAAATCATGATATAAGGATGAGGAGCGGTACGGTCACGCCTTCGCCTTTCCATGGTCTCCTGAAGTACCTAAAACAATAAACTGAAAACTGTAAGCCCGAGGGCTTAGTGAGCTACCCCCAAAATACCAATACCATACTGACAATACCATATCGTTAATAATCAAGCAATCATCATATAAACTGGGCCATCGGCCTGACTGGACCGCCCTACCGGGCCTACAGTCTGTATGAATCTATCCCGAGCCTTCGGCATGACTAGTCCGCCACGTGGGCCTACAGTCTCCCCGGACTGCTCATAGGGTATGTTGGCCTTCAACACAAAGCAGGACCGCCTTAACCCAAACCAACAAGCAAATAACCATGTGCGCATAATTATCATATGCTGGCATATGCAAACATCAAGCATATCTATCTCACTGATCATAATCATAGAATTCTCCTGTAACTAGAGTACCGACCCATCAGGTCACTCACACACCAATCCCTACGGATCATAAAAGCATAACATACTGTCTACCTTGATTTCGAACTAACAAATCATAACCACATGCAACATACCATAACAATAACAACTAAAGGGTCGGCCTTGGTACCGTAGACCCTATCGATATAATGAGGATAACTCACCTTGCAGATGTCGACACGAAAGGTAAACTCCAACTCTCGGATCACTTGACATAGGTTCCACCACCTATCATCATAGTACATCATACTCATAAGTCCTTAACCTTACAAGGTACTCCCTAAACCACTAGTCAACCCCTGGTCAAACTCAAAGTCCTCAATAAAGGTCAATAGTCCATGTTGACCTTAACTCCCCGAGTACACTTGGCTACTCGCCGAGTTCCCTGAAGTATATTCCAAATTGCCGAGTCATCGAAGTGACTCGTCGAGTTCCTTTGATCCTCGATCAAACTTGAGGTCACACGTCGAGTTCCCTCCTTGCAACTCGACAGATACACACGCATACATAATCTAGGGAAAACTCATCCGACTCACCAAGTTGTTCTTCAACTCGTTGAGTCTTATGGTGATCTTCATCGGACTCGCCGAGTTGTTCATCCAACTCGTCGAGTTCACGGTCATCTTCATGTGACTCGCCGAGTCCATTCAGTTCCTTTTCCATACAGACTTGATTTGAGCCATGCAGTGGCCCTAAATCACAGATCCAAGCTTCTAGGGCAAACTTATCACGTAAAGTTGCAAACTTTACGTGCATGCATGGCTATAAAGGCTCTAAATGTCTATTTTAAGTTCTTAATGAAGCTTCAAATCTAAGAGGGACCTCAATCACAACCAATACAGCAAATTTATGATTCTAGCATCCAAGGAGGGTCCAGATCTGAAGTTACAACCTCAGATCTAGCCCCTAGCTTATCCTTTCCACTTAATACTTCACCAAAAACGCTAAAACTCAACAATGGAAGAGATTCACAAGAAGAAGGTCGATTTGGTTACCTCCAGAAGATGATGACTGAGATAAGAGCTAATTTCCACACTCCAATTGCTCCAATACCCTTCTCCTCTAAGCCTTCTCTCTCCAAAATCCTCTTTTCAAGCTTCAAACACACAATGGCACACACACATGTATTGGGGTTTTAAGGGATCTCAAAGACTGCAAGGAGGCCAAAGGAGGCTGAGGCTCCTTTAAATAGGGGTGCAAACCCAGAGAAGGGTTCCATCTGCCAGCTCCTACTCGTCGAGTCCCAAAGTGGACTCGTCGAGTAGGTCACTTAACACGCGGTCCCACCCTGTTGCTACTCGACGAGTAGGTCGACCGACTCGTCGAGTAGGGCCTCATCCAATAATTCTTATGAAATTAATACCTGAGAATCAGGGCGTTACAACTCTCCCCCACTTGAACTAGACTTCATCCTCGAAGTCCACTAGAATAAACAATGTCGGGTAATGCTCGCTCATCTCCGTCTCCGGCTCCCATGTCCACTCGGATCCCTTCCGATGTTCCCATTGTACCTTTACCAAAGGTATTTCCTTGTTCCGCAGAATCTTCTTCTTCCTTTCCAAAATCACCACAGGCCTTTCCACATAGTTCAGGTGCTCATCGAACTGAATGTCATCCAACGATATCACTGCCTCCTGGTCCATAATGCATTTTCGCAATTGTGAAACATGAAATGTGTTGTGGATTTGGCTAAGCTCCTCCGGAAGCTCTAGCCTATAAGCCACCCTGCCAACCCTGGCGATAATCCTGAACGGCCCAATGTAACGGGGACCCAATTTTCCCCTCTTCCTGAAGTAGATCACACCCTTCCAGGGTGCGACCTTTAGAAGAACCATGTCACCCACCTGAAATTCCAACTCAGATCGGCGTCGGTCGGCATCGCTTTTCTGCTGGCTCTGAGTGGTTTGCAATCGCTGTCTAATCTGCTGTATTATTTTGGTAGTTTGCAGAACTACCTCTATCCGACCCATCACTCTGTGCCCAACCTCGCCCCAACAGACTAGGGTCCTACACTTCCGCCCATACAATAGCTCGAAAGGCGGGGCGCCAATACTGGAATGATAGTTGTTATTGTAGGCGAACTCTGCAAGCAGTAGGTGGGAATCCTAACTCCCACCGAAATCAATAACACACGCCCTCAACATATCCTCGAGGGTCTGAGTGGTCCGCTCACTCTGCCCATCAGGCTGCAGATGGAACGTCATACTAAAATGCAGTCGTGTACCCAGTTCCTCATGGAACTTCTGCCAAAAACAGGAAGTAAACCTGACATCTCGATCAGAAACGATAGAAACCAGAACCCCATGGCGAGAGACAATCTCCATGACGTACAGGTCGGCCAACTTTTCTGCCGACGAACTCTCCCGTATGGCTAGTAAATGGGCACTCTTGGTCAATCGATCCACGATGACCCATATAGCATCGAACCCCCTTTCCGTATTCGGCAAGTTCGTGATGAAATCCATCGCACCCTGTTCCCATTTCCACATGGGAAAATCAAAAGGCTACAACTTACCATGCGGCCTCTGATGCTCGGCCTTGACCATCCTATAGGTCAAGCATCTCTCAACGAACCAAGCGATATCTCGCTTCATGCCAGGCCACCAATAACTCGAACTCAAATCATGGTACATCTTGGTGGCCCCCGGATGAATTGAAAAATGATACTTATGAGCCTCCTCCATCACTGTCTGCCAGACCCCTCCGGACATCAGAACCCAGACCCAACCATAATGGGTCAACAATCCGCGACTATCCTGAACAAACCGGGTGCTTTCACCCTTAATCCTCTCCAACTTCCAGTTCTACGGTATCATGCCCTCAATCTGAGCATTCATGATCAAACCCACTAGTGGGGAATCCATCGCTATCCTTATACACCTGGCCGGGGTCGAGGACCCAGCTGACTTGCGGCTCAGAGCATCCGCAACTACATTCGCTTTACCAGGATGGTAAAGGATCTCACAATCATAGTCCTTGACCACATCCAGCCACCTGCGCTGCCTCATGTTCAGGTTCGGCTGATCCATGATGTGTCTCAAAATCTTGTGATCCGTGTATATAGTGCAACGGACCCTGTACAGATAGTGCCTCCAAATCTTGAGAGCGAAGATCACTGCTCCCAACTCAAGATCGTCTCATGCGGCTTTAGCTGTCGCAATGCGTAGGCCACCACCCGTCCTTTCTACATGAGGACTGCCCCCAAGCCAGTGATGGATGCGTCACAAAATACCACATAATCCTCCACTCCCTTAGGGAGTGTCAACATTGGCGCCTCGCATAAACACTGTCGGAGGGTCTCAAACGCCCTCTGCTGCTCAAGGCCCTACCGGAAATCCACTCCCTTCCTCGTCAGACGAGGAAGGGTACGACAATCTTGGAGAAATCACGAATGAATCTCCGATAGTACCCTGCTAAACCCAAAAAAACTCCTGATATCAGAGGGAGATTTCGGGGTCTCCCATTGCATAACCACCTCCACCTTAGGCGGATTGACCAGAATCCCCTCCTGGTTAACGAGGTGTCCGAGGAATTGGACCTCCCGTAACCAAAACTCGTATTTCGAGAACTTAGCATACAACCGTTCTCGCTTCATAACTTCCAGTAGCTCCCTAAGATGCTCCTCATGCTGCTCACGAGTCTTGGAGTACACCAAGATATCATCTATAAACACAATGACCAAGCGATCAAGCATCGGTCTGCATACTCGGTTCATCAGATCCATGAACACTATTGGCACGTTGGTGAGTCCAAACGGCATCACCACGAACTCGTAATGACCATAACGAGTCCGAAACGCGATCTTCTCCACGTCTTCCTCCCTCACCCTGACCTGGTGATATCCTAATCTCAAATCAATCTTGGAAAACCAAGATGCACCATGAAGCTGATCGAAAAAGATCATCTATCCTCAAAAGCGGATAACGGTTCTTCACTGTTAACTTGTTCAGCTCCCTATAGTCAATGCACATTCTGTGCGAGTCGTCCTTCTTCCTGACGAAAAGGATCAGTGCTCCCCAGGGTGAACTACTCGGACGAATAAACTGCTTGCCCAACAGTTCCTGATACTGAGATGAAAACTCCTGCATCTCTGGCCGTGCCAGTCGGTATGGTGCCTTAGTGATAGGGGCCGCACCTGGCACTAGGTCAATCCTGAACTCAACCTGCCTCTCCGGAGGCACTCCAGGTAACTCCTCTGGAAACACATCAGCAAACTCCCTCACCACCGGAACCTCAG
Source organism: Lactuca sativa (assembly GCF_002870075.4). NCBI lineage: Eukaryota > Viridiplantae > Streptophyta > Magnoliopsida > Asterales > Asteraceae > Lactuca > Lactuca sativa. The sequence goes on from NC_056626.2 coordinate 109,516,912, forward strand.
AAACTGAGAGCTGCTCTCTAACCCCGCGTATCTATGACATATGCCAAATAACCGGCACACCCATGCTGAATATACTACCGAGCCCTGGCTGCCGAACAAAACCCTGATCCCAACCTGGTTCCCTCACCATATACTACAAGTTCTCCCCTACTTGGGGTTCAAACCACCATCCGCTGCCCCTCACAGTCGATCATGGCGTCAAAACAGCTAAGCCAATCCATCCCTATAATCACGCCTACATCCCTCATGGGAATAGGAATCAAATCTATCGGGAAGGGCACCCCGAAAATCTCCAACTCGCATCCCCGGAAGACCGAAGAAGCAGAGACCCCGTGCTCGTTGGCGATCGAAACTCGAAACGGACACTCAAGATCATCTATCGGCACACTGAACCCTCTAGAGAAGGTCTGAGATACAAACGATCGACTCGCCCCCGAGTCAAATAATACCAAAGCGGGAAAAGAATTCACTGAAAACGTACCTAATCACAGGTACAATCAATAAGCATAACGCGAATACAAAGACTGAGACAAAGAATAGGAAACGTACCAGCAACCACATCCGGTGCTGACTTGGCATCCTCGGCCGTGAGCTGGAAGGCGCGACCCTGAGCCTTCGGAGGCTCCACCTTGACTGGCCTCCCATCTCCAATCCTCCCAGCAACTGGCGCGGAACCCTGCGTCAGCTTTGCGGCGAGTTGCGGGAAGTTGGTCTTCACATGACCAACCTAATGACAATGGTAACATATCCTCATATCCGCTGGATGGGTGGACTGACGACAGTCCCTGGCATAGTGCCCCTCCTTGCCACATTTGTGGCACCCTCCTCCTGCTCGACAAACCCCCGAATGAGCCTTGCCACACTTTCCACAAGTGCAGCTCTGATGACCCCCGGACCATGTATCAGCGGTTTTAGACCACTTAGGCGCCGGCTGAGACTGTGCCGGTGCATGACGCTACTCCTTCAGCTGCAACTCTATCTCTAACTCATGCCGCCGCGCGGCTTCCAGAAGGTCCAGGAGGGTATCACAACGCTGAGTAGACACAAACTGTCGAATTCAGTCTTGAGCATACTCAGATAACGAGTCATCTAAGACTGCTCTGAAGCAAACTCCGGGCAAAACATAGCCCTTTCCATGAACATACGGGTAATCTCTATCACAGACTCCCCATCCTGTCTCAATGTCAAAAACTCCTACGCAAGCCGCTCCCGCTCAACGCGTGGAACGTAGCGGGTGCGGAACATATCTCTGAACTGCTACCAAGTAACAGAACCCGCTGATCATCAGTATACGACCCAGTCGTCAGCCTCCACGAGTCCTTTTCCCCAAGCCTCAGCATGTTCAGGGCACACCTGACGTTTTGCTAAGCAGGACATGAGCACGTGAAGAAACAACCCTCCACGTCAGATAACCATCTCATATCCCTAATCGCATCATGTGTACCATCAAACGTCTGGGGCTTCCCATTATCGAAGTCCCGGTACTGGAAAGCCCCGCCGGCTCCTCCTCCAACCTTTGTCGTGGTTACAGCCGAAGTGGTTGCAGCGGCAGCTGTCTCTGCTAGAGCTGCATATCGCTCATCAAAATACTCAACCATCGTGGTCTTAATCGACCCAAACATCTTTACCAGCTGCGCTCGGAACGCGGCAGCAATCTCGTCGTGCATGATCTCCCTGATCCTGACATCCAACTCCTCGGTTCCTATCTGAACCATGGGCCCAGGTGCTACCGGCAACTCCAACCCTCCGTCTCCCAACCCCGATCCTGATCCCGATCCCAAAGCAACATGTCTCGTCACCACCATACTGTAATATATACATACAAGTCATCAGATAAATAACATAATGTCGGGAGACCAAAACCCCAAAAACCCCAGGGGTTGTGATTTTCTTGCTACGCGTATGGGTCCTATGCTTTCAGTAGTACGGGCCCATACTACCTTCCACACCTACCAATATTTGTCTCAAGTATCATCACAACGCCCTAACAATATCATCAACATAGGAATGCGCCCAACCCTCACTTCTAGGTGAATACCAAATATCTCGCATCTAGCCTCACCACTTATCACAACTCTCACATCCATGAAACTTCCATCATCCCCTGCAGTGACGGTGTATGCCAGCTGCACGTAACGCTGGACCCCATAGACTTTCGAATATCTAATCCTACACTAAGGTCGAATCAGACATTCTCAGGCTATAAGATCTTGATTATACACAGCCGTGATGCATACATCAAACATCTACAGTTATGATGTCAATTCCATATACAAGAAACCCTAGGCTAATAGGCATCGTATAATCAGGCAAGGTTATCATGTGATTCCTAAAGATCCCTAGCCTAGCACTAGCATGTTGTTCTAACATATCAGAATATCAAATAACCGTATGGTATTTTGGGGTTCACTTACAGGCTCTGGCTGATCGTACCCTCTGCATCCTCCATCCTTATTTTGAAAACCATTTTAAAACTTATGTTCCAAAAATCTCCTTGATTTGAGACTGGATTCACACGAGTGTTCCTCCAATTAACTCAAACCAAGGCTCTGATACCAACTTGTAACATCCATAAATTTTACACCAAATTTAAACTTTTTCAATCATATATAAAAACTGTAAGCATTGTTTACAAAATGTTTTCAAATCATTTTCCATCAGAGTGTCCCAAAAATCATGACATAAGGATGAGGAGCGGTACGGTCACGCCTTCGCCTTTCCATGGTCTCATGAAGTACCTGAAACAATAAACTGAAAACTGTAAGCCCAATGGCTTAGTGAGCTACCCCTAAAATACCAATACCATACTGACAATCCCATATCGGTAATAATCAAACAATCATCATATAAAATGGGCCATCGGCCTGACTGGACCGCCCTATCGGGCCTACAGTCTGTATGAATCTATCCTGAGCATGCAAACTTTACGTGCATGCATGGCTATAAAGGCTCTAAATGTCTATTTTAAGTTCTTAATGAAGCTTCAAATCTATGAGGGACCTCAATCACAACCAATACAACAACTTTATGATTCTAGCATCCAACGAGGGTCCAGATCTGAAGTTACAACCTCAGATCTAACCCCTAGCTTATCCTTTCAACTTAATACTTCACCAAAAACCCTAAAACTCAACAATGGAAGAGATTCACTAAAAGAAGGGCGATTTGGTTACCTCCAGAAGATGATGATTGAGATAAGAGCTGATTTCCACACTCCACTTGCTCCAATACCCTTCTCCTCTAAGCCTTCTCTCCACAAAATCCTCTTTTCAAGCTTCAAACACACAATGGCACACACACACAAACACGTATTAGGGTTTTAAGGGCTCTCAAAGACTGCAAGGAGGCCAAAGGAGGCTGAGACTCCTTTAAATAGGGGTGCAAACCCCGGGATTTAGGGTTCCATCTGCCAGCTCCTACTCGCCGAGTCCCAAAGTGGACTCGTCGAGTAGGTCACTTAACACGTGGTCCTACCCCGCTGCTACTCGACGAGTAGGTCAACCGACTCGTCGAGTAGGGCCTCATCCAATAATTCTTATGAAATTAATACTTGAGAATCAGGGCGTTACAATTCAGGTGCTTGTTTACCTGAGTTTCCTCCAAAAGAACCACTATATAATCATCAACCAAACAATTCCACAACTGAGAGACGTGGAAAGTGCTGTGAATCTGCCTGAGCTCCTCGAGTAGCTCCAAACGATAAGCAACCCTGCCCACCGGAGAAATAACCCTGAAAGGAACGATATATCTGGGGTCCAGCTTGCCTCGCTTCCTGAACCGGGTGACACCTTCAGGAGTACCATATACCCGACATGAAACTCCAAATCTGACGAACGTCTATCCGCGTAACTCTTATGTCGGCTTTGTGGGGTCTGCAATCCCCACGCACCTGTTGAATCAACTCGTTAGTCCTAGGCACCACCTCTGTGCTACCCAGGACTCGATGACCAACCTCACCCCAACAAATCAGGGTCCGACACTTCATTCCGTAAAGTATCTCAAAAAGAGTTCGATCAATGTTGGTGTGGTAGCTGTACTTGTACAAAAACTCAACCGATGGGAGATATGTATCCTAGCTACCGCCAAAATCTAGTACACATACCCGAAGCATGTCCTCCAAGGTTTGTATAGTCTGCTCGCTCTGACCATCAGTCTGCAAATGAAAAGCTATGCTGAAGTGTAACTGAGTACCCAACTCCTCATGGAACCTCTTCCAAAACCTAGAAGTGAATCAAACATCCCGATCAGAAACCACTGTGGTTGGAACTCCATGACGTGAAACAACCTAATGGATATAAACATCCACTAACTTCTCCACAGAAATGCTCTCCTGAATAGTAATGAAATGTGCACTCTTGGTTAATCAATCCACGATAACCCAAATCAAATCCACCCCACGTGCGGTCCGTGGTAGCTTCGTGATAAAATCCATCGTGATCTCCTCCTATTTCCAAACGGGAACACTCAACGACTCCAACTTTTCATGAGGTTGCTGATGCTCGACCTTGACTTTCCTGCGAGCCAAGCACCTCTCCACATACTAGGCCACATCCCGCTTCATGTAGGGCCACCAACAATCAAGTCGAAGATCTCTGCACATTTTTGTTGCACCTGGATGAATCGAATATTAAATCTCAACTCGTGTACCTCTTCCATCAAAATCCACCGCACACCCCCGTAGTATGGAACTCAGACCCTTCGATGAAGGGTCGATAGTCCCCGACTATCATAATTAAAAGAATCCACCTAGCCCACTGTCACACCCCAAAACCTTGGACGGCGGAAATGTTCTGGGGCGGAGGACGTCATGTATAGTATCACAACACAGTAAATGTAAATAAGCAAACAACATCATCCATTGCAGTAAATATATAATTTCAATACAAGTGTGTTCTGTACAGTTATAGACACCAAAATAATGAAACACAAAATAATATGAGATGAGTCTTGAATGCACCCCATCTTCTCAAAAGCTGGCCTCGGTACCTGTCTACTGATGACCTGAGAATACAAGTTATTTTGAAAGAGTTTATCAGCATAAAGCTGGTGAGTTCATAAGTATTTTAGTGTCAATGTTTCTTGTAAAAACGTTTGGACCTGTCTCAATGTATAAGTTTGTAACAATGTAAGCAAATGTTTGAAAGTGTTTGTAAAAGTTTGAATCTCTCAGAAAATCCTATATTTTCTATAAAAGTAACCTTCTACCAAGGCTAAACTGTTTTGTTGTAAAAGTGTATAATTACCCAAGTATAACTATCATTTGTTAAAAATATAGTTTGTACACTAATGCTTAAGTGAGATTATCACTAAAATATGTAATGGGTAAATCATTGTAGTACTGTAGCTTTGTATAATAAGACTACTGCTGTACTAAATACTACTACCTTAAACCGGATTTATATTAAGGCATAATGTGATAAATTGCACCATGCTATCGACTGGTAACAACGACATAATGAATGGTCGTAATAAAAGAAATGACGTTTGGCACCCGCAGACCTGCAGGTCCGGCTGTAGCTAGCAGCAAGGTGTAGGATAGTCAATCCAGTATAGATCTATACGCAAACTCACGCTCTCCCTCCAGGAGAATTCTGGCTACAACTCGGGCCATGACATTTAAGGCATGCCCGATACAGTGGATCACAATTATTACGTATTTATGTATATGTATTGTTTCTCGTATATCTGTATATGTATTGTTTCTCGTATCTCTGTATATGTATTGTTTCTAGTATATCTGAATATGTATTGTTTCTAGTATATCTGAATATGTATTGTTTCTAGTATATCTGTATATGTATTGTTTCTAGTATATCTGTATATGTATTGTTTCTAGTATATCTGTATATGTATTGTTTCTAGTATATCTGAATATGTATTGTCCTGCGTTACCCCGATAGTAACTAGCTAATGATGTACTGATGAGTATGAATATGTAAGTACTTTTATGTCTATACATGTATATATTATATATAAGTAATATGGAAACGACCTTCGGATGGTCACCCGAAATCCCACCAGACCACATCCAAATCGAGGAAAAGGAAATAGGGCGGATGGCATTCCTAAGCCTTTTGAACATTATTTATATATCTATACATATATGGGCATGCAATTGTGTATATAAAGCATAAATAAGTTTTCATAAAACATTTGGAAGCATAACTATAATTTCAAGAGAAGATTAATTTGATGTCGATCTATAAGTCATTTTGAAAGCATAAGTTGATAAAACAGTTTAAGTATAAGAAGCATTTGATTGAATCACAGTCTATAAGTAAGTTTGGATAGTAAAACAGTTTATAAAACATTTCAATAGTAAAGTAGTTGAAAAACAGTTTGAACAGTGTGAAAATCGTTGTTTTCCTAGTTATTAATCACATGTGATTAAACACAATCACATGTGATTGAAGTAATAACTTATAAGTATTTGACTTGTATCCCCCCCCATAAAGTGTTATAAAACATTTAAAATCATTTCAAAGGTTGATTCAAGGGGTATGAACTCACTTGTGGTGAGTCGTTTGAATTGCAGTGTCGGCTACCGTGCTAGGTGACAAACGGAGACTGGTTTACACGCACGAGCCTAGTTATCATATAATAAACATATATATAACTAATTAGATATATAATAACTTAATTAAATAAGTTAAGACACTTAGGAAACATTTAAACACTTTTATGAGTGTTTAAGGTCCAAATGGTTGCATCTAAGTTGCTACGGGACAAGGCAAAAGGGTTTGAAACATCAAAGGGCCTTGTATAGGAGTTCACCACCCAACAACCCCACATCTTGGAGTTTACGGCCGTAAACTCATAGGTTTATGGCCGTGAACTCCTCAAATGGTGTTTTTGGGTGTTTGGTGGTGTTATCTTGCATCTAGAACTCTCCTAGCTTTATTGGAATAACACATGAAGTAGATTAAGGCTTTAGAACACTCCACAAGGGAGTTTACGGCCTAAGGTCCTTCACCTTAGAGTTTACGGCCGTAAACTCTAGGAATTTAATTGATTTGAGGCACTTAAACATCAAGGATTGCTTTCATGAATTTATCTAAGGCTAATGGGGACAAGAGACACACTTTGGTGCCTTCACTTTGAGTTTACGGCCCAAGTCATGTTCCTTGGCCGTAAACTCCTTTCAAGGAGTGGTTTAGATGTGTTCTACTCTCCATTCTAGTCCCAAAGGTGCAAGGTAAATTGTCTAAGGGCTTAAGGGTTGCTTGGAATGATTTTTGTCCCACAAAATGGGGTTTACGGCCCAAGAGAAGTTCTTGGCCGTAAACTCCTACTAACTTGTGGTTTTTATGGGTTTTTAATGATCTAATCGAGCACAAGTACTAGTAGTTAAAGTCCTTAAGCATTTGGGAAAGTTTTAGGGCATTTAAGCCCTTGAAAAGGGGTTTACGGCCCAAAGGAGTTCCTTGGCCGTAAACTCCTAGAACTTATGTTTCTTGGATGATTTCTAGGCTACAAAGATCATACACTAAGTCCTTTACAAGTCCTCTAACATAGGAATGGGTCTAGAAGGCATTAAAGTTCCATTTTGGAGTTTACTCCCCAAGAACGTTCTTGGGCGGTAAACTCCCGGATCTTGATATCTAGACAAGTAATTTTTGTTAATATGCATTAAACAAGTATTGAAACACATATAGAAAAAGTAGACTCACAATCTGGGATGAAAACCCGAAGATCCGTCAGAGAGAATATGGTTTTTCTCTATTTGGAATTGTGAATAATGAATTAATTTAATTCAGAAAACTATTTATAGTCCTGGAATATTTTGGCAGAAAATGTTTTTATTCCTGACGTTGGACTGTAACATTATGAAACTTGAAATGCCCAAGTTTCACAAAACCAGGAGTATCCACTCTCCTGATATCATCTAAAACATAAACCCTAATGTACACAAATTTGTTCGGAAAAGCTTGAAAATCACAGAAACTAAACTAGCTTCTATTGAATAGATGATGTTCGTACAAAGGAAATTTCGGGTTGTCATATCATCCCCCTGTTAGAGGGAATTTCGTCCCGAAATTAGAATTTAAGCAAATAAAAGTTACAAACAATTAAGCGAAAAGATGAGGGTATTTCAACTTCATCTGATCCTCGCGTTCCCAAGTGAATTCCGGTCCTCGCTTGGCGTTCCAGCGAACCTTCACGATAGGGATACGGCTTTGTTTCGTCTGCTTGACCTCACGGTCCATGATTTCTACAGGTTCTTCCACGAAGTTTAGGCTCTCGTTGATCTCGATCTCGTCGAGTGGAATTACGAGAGTCTCGTCAGGCAGACACTTTTTCAAGTTAGATACGTGGAATGTAGAATGTACGTTACGCAGTGTGTCGGGTAGATCAAGTTTGTAAGCTACGGGGCCGACTCTGGCAAGAATCTCGAAGGGCCCTATGTACCTCGGATTAAGCTTCCCACGTTTGCCGAAGCGTATCAAGCCTTTCCAGGGTGAGACTTTGAGAAGGACTCGGTCTCCCACCTGAAATTCCAAAGGTTTTCTTCGTTTATCGGCGTAGCTCTTCTGTCGGTCTCTAGAGGCTTTCAATCGTTCACGGATTTGAACGATTTTCTCTGTCGTTTCCCGAATTATTTCTGGACCAGTGAGAGTATTGTCGGAAGCTTGCCCCCTTGCTAATTGGGTATCACCAACCTCAGCCCAGCACAGAGGGGATCTGCACTTGCGGCCGTAGAGAGCTTCGAATGGAGCAGCCTTGATGCTCGTGTGATAACTGTTATTATAGGAAAATTCGACAAGGGGTAAATGAGTATCCCATGCCTTCCCAAAATCAATCACACAGGCTCGCAACATGTCTTCCAATGTTTGAATGGTTCTCTCACTCTGTCCGTCGGTCTGTGGATGGTAGGCTGTGCTCATGTCCAGCCTTGTTCCCAGGGAACATTGTAGGGATTGCCAAAATCTCGAAGTGAACCTACTATCTCTATCAGAGATAATGGAAATAGGTACACCATGCAACCGTACAATTTCCCTAATGTATGTTCTCGTAAGTTTCTCCATCTTGTCGGTTTCTTTGATAGGCAGGAAGTGTGCAGACTTGGTCAATCTATCAACGATGACCCATATGGTGTCAAGTCCACCCTTCGTCTTGGGCAACTTGGTTATGAAATCCATGGTGATCCGCTCCCACTTCCATTCCGGGATCTCTGGTTGTTGCAGTAAACCAGAGGGCTTCTGGTACTCGACCTTGACTTTTGCGCAAGTAAGGCATTTACTCACGAATGTAGCAATCTCTGCTTTCATATTAGGCCACCAGTATAGCTTTTTCAGATCCAGATACATCTTATCTGAACCTGGGTGGACGGAATACCGAGTGTTGTGCGCCTCGTTCATGACCAAGTCTCGGAAACCACCGTGTTTCGGTGTCCAGATCCGGTTCATGAAATATAAAGCTCCGTCACCCTTGGCTTCGAAGTTCTTGTCCATTCCTCTAAGGGCTTCACTCGACACATTTTCAGGTTTCATGGCCTCAAGCTGAGCCGCCTGAATTTGTTTAGTCAGGTGTGAATGGATGGTTATTGATAATGACTTGACTTTGCGACCAGAATATTCCTTCCGACTTAGGGCGTCTGCTACTACGTTGGCTTTACCCGGATGATAACGAATATCGCATTCGTAATCACTGAGTAGCTCCACCCACCGTCGTTGTCTCATGTTGAGCTCCTTCTGATCGAAAATGTGTTGTAAACTTTTGTGGTCGGTAAAGATAGTGCTCTTCGTTCCATACAAGTAATGTCTCCAGATCTTCAGAGCAAACACTACTGCTCCTAATTCAAGATCGTGGGTCGTGTAGTTAACCTCATGTGTCTTCAACTGTCTCGAGGCGTAGGCGATGACCTTACCTCGCTGCATCAGAACACATCCGAGTCCTTGATTGGATGCATCGCAATAGACGACGAAGTCTTCTATTCCTTCGGGAAGGGATAGTATTGGTGCGGTGCACAAGGCTCGTTTGAGAGCTTGGAACGCTCTTTCTTGCTTCACTTCCCAGTCAAAGGCCACGCCTTTCTGGGTCAGGGTCGTAAGAGGCTTTGCTATTCGTGAGAAGTTCTGAATGAACCTGCGGTAGTAGCCAGCGAGACCTAGAAATTGGCGAATTTCTGTAGGTGTCTTTGGTGCTGACCAGTTCTCAATGGCTTTTATTTTGGATGGGTCCACGTGGATTCCTTCTTCGCTAACCACGTGTCCTAAGAATTCGACTCTTCGGATCCAAAATTCACATTTCGAGAACTTCGCATAAAGCTTCTCCTTTCGTAACGTCTCTAGAACTTGTCGCAGATGATCACCATGCTCTTTCTTACTTCGGGAGTAGATCAGGATGTTGTCAATGAAAACGATGACGAACTGATCTAAGTAAGGTCGGCATACTCTATTCATCAGATCCATGAAGACTGCGGGCGCATTGGTCAATCCGAATGGCATCACCACGAACTCGTAGTGTCCGTAACGAGTTCGGAAGGCTGTCTTCGGCACATCCTCCTCGAGCACTTGTAACTGGTGATATCCGGATCTCAGATCAATCTTGGAAAAATAGCTCGCCCCTTGCAGTTGGTCGAATAGATCATCTATGCGTGGCAGAGGGTAGCGATTTTTGATCGTCAATTTGTTGAGTTCTCTGTAGTCAATACACATACGGAATGATCCGTCTTTCTTCTTAACGAATAAGACCGGTGCTCCCCAAGGTGAGAAACTTGGTCTTATAAAGCCCTTGCTGAGCAGTTCGTTAAGTTGACCAGAGAGTTCTTGCATCTCGGCTGGTGCTAATCGGTAGGGGGACTTGGCTACTGGGGTAGCTCCTGGAACTAAGTCTATTCTGAACTCGACTTGTCGTTGCAGAGGTAACCCGGGTAGTTCTTCTGGGAAAATGTCGGGGAAGTCGCTCACTACTGGGTGGTTCTTCAGTTCTTTCGTTTCTAGGTTCGTGTCGACGATGTGAGCAAGGAATGCGTGGTATTCTTTGCGCAGATATTTCTGAGCCTGAATACTAGAAATAATGTGAAGACTCGCACCAGGTTTGTCGCCGTAGACTATAAGAGTTTCGTTAGACGGGAGGTTTAGTCGGACTGCTTTCTCGTAGCACATGATGTCGGCGCGATGAAGACTTAACCAATCCATGCCGATAATAACGTCGAAACTTTTTATCGAGACCGGCATAAGGTCAATTGGGAATGAATGGTTATCCAAGGTTAGAAGACAACCTAAGTATATGCTATTAGTACTTTCAGTTTTCCCATTGGCCATTTCTACTGTAAATTGTTCATTAAGTGCGTGTGGTTGATGCTTAAGCATGCGAGCAAATTTGTGGTTTACGAAGCTTCGCTCGGCTCCACTATCGAACAGAATGCATGCATAGGAGTTATCAAGGAGGAACGTACCAGTCACCACTGTCGGGTCAGCAACTGCTTCCCCGTGGCCTATTGCTAGTACCCTCCCTGCTCCTCCAGTATTCCTCGCCTTAGGGCAGTCTCTTTTAAAGTGGCCTGCTTCGCCACATCCATAGCACGTTGGGCTCACGCCAGAGCCGGGAACTTGGGAGATCGGTTGTGCTGGGAACTTACAGAATCGGACAGTGTGTCCTTTTCTGTGGCAGTTAGCACACTGCATTTCACGGCAGGCGCCGTTATGGTGGAAGTTGCATTTGTTGCACTTCGGCAAATTTCCAGAACACTGCTTCCCCGGAGCAGTAACAGCAGTAGGGGCTACCGCAGCATGCACTGCTACGATTTGTTGCTTCTTTGAAGCACGCCGCTTCTTCTTCTCATCCCAGAACTTCCGCTTGTTGCCAACAGGTTTAGAGGGTTCTGGGACGGCTAGGGTGGTTGTAGTTGCGGGGGTCTTGATTCCATGGTCAATAAGTCTTTGTGCCAACCGCTTAGCACTGTCGAAAGTAGCAGGGTTGGATGCTAAGACATTCCCCTGGTACGGAGGTACTAGCCCCCATACATACCGTTCAATCTTTTTCCCTTCAGTGGGAACCATATTGGGGCATAGGGCCACCAGTTCGCTAAAGCGGGCAGTGTAAGCGATCACGTTGGTGCCCTTCATTGTCAGATTCCAGAGTTCATGTTCCAACTTCTGGACTTCGCCCCTAGGGCAGTACTCCTCAGTCATGAGGTCCTTCATCGTTGCCCAGCCCATGTCGTTAGCCACGACGAGAGTTAGGGCTTTGACGTGGCCGTTCCACCACGTTAGGGCTTTCTCCTCGAAGGTGCATGCGGCATATTTCACCTTGAATGCTGCAGGGCATGAACAGATTTCGAAGACTGATTCAGTCTTCTCGAACCATTGCGAGAGAGCAATGACTCCGCCGGTGCCATAGAAAGGCTTCGGCTTGCAGTTTGTGAAATCCTTGTAAGAGCACTCCCTGGAGCGCACCGGGATTTCAACTGGGATAGATTCAATAGGGGTTCCACCTCTGCTAGCATCCGATGAGTGATACTGAGCCATGGCAGTTGCCACTGCTGCAGCTACAACAGCATTCAGGGCTGCAGTATCGATGACTGCAGGTGGTGGAGGCGGTGGAGGTACAGGATTATTCCTATTTCGGGGAGACTTGCGAGGAGGCATCCTTCAGCTATAAGTTTATAAAAACAAGAAGGATGATAAGAATCAATTTGTAAGCAATGTGAGAGTGACCCATGGACTAAATAACCATAGCCCAACCATTTGAATGAGTGTTTGAAATCACAATAAGAAATATTAGTAGGAATACACAAGTGTACAAATTTTTCCCACATAATAGATTTCAATGGCACGGGTATTACTGATGTAATAAGTTCAAGGAAAATCGACCTAACAGTAGGTCTTACATCATACCATAAGGACAATACTGACAGTCCTAGATTCCTAATTAGCGTACCGAAAGTTAGGAATATTTTACAGACAAGTGCTACTTAGAGCACATAAGTTCAAGGCTATCCCTAAATCAAAAGACAGAGATGTACTAGACATCATCTAATGGCGATGGGAATTCCTCGGGCGATCCCTGAGGTCGGACACTTGGCGAAACACCTCTTGAAGGTGTCGGTCCTGAGCTCTCTGATGAGCTCGAAGTTCTAAGACTTCAGCACGGGAGGCAGCCAGCTGTTGCTGCAGAGTTTCGTTGGTTCTCCGGGTCCGTTCCATGTCTTCTTCGAGACGGCGAATGCGGACTGTATTGACGCCTGAATTGGCATCAATCTCCATGACCCGGTCGATGGTTGCTCGACCTTGCTTGACATTACGAGCTATTCTGCGGATGATCACCGGCAGAGCTCTGTCAGCAGAGCCACCATCGCTAACGTTGTAGAAGGTTCGGTCCCTAAAGTATGGTAAGGGCTGACCCTGCTCATCACTCCAGCGATTCAGATTGTTTGCCCACATGGGTGTAGGGCCTGGAAACGCTGGTCGAGGGTTGTTGTTCGGGGCTTGACCTACAAGCGGTAGGTTGTTGACTTCAGGCTCGGAGTCTGATCCATCTGAAAAGCCTTCTGCGAGGTGATCATCCAATGGGATTGGATGATCATCTTCAGGCTCTTCCTCGATCCACCCGGCATTGCCTTCATTGGGAAAGTACGGGTCGCCATGATGAAATCCAGCCATTTAGATCTACGCGAGAAGAGAGGTATAAGAATATAGTATACGCGTAACTAATAGCACAAAATACTCCTATAGTATTTTAAGGTTAAGTTTGACTGATCTTCTTGTGGTATTGTTGGTAAGTTTTTAGACTTGTTAACATATCACAACCATTCTAGGGCATATGCTAATCACTCCTAGGACCAGCATAGTTGATCAGGCGATGCCATTCCCAGGACTGACCATACATCCCCGAGCTCACTTGTGATATTCAACAATCGTAATACTTTTGTTCTTGTCATCGTGACACTGATTTTAGTATGAATGCAGACTAGTATACTTAATTAAATATTTTATTATTTAAAGTATAGACTCTTGGTCAGAGTGTTTTAGTCCCTTTTGGGTTTATAGATTAGTATATCTTTTATGGGTTGATATACTTGATTCACTATAAACAATGCTCTGATACCAATCTGTCACACCCCAAAACCTTGGACGGCGGAAACGTTCTGGGGCGGAGGACGTCATGTATAGTATCACAACACAGTAAATGTAAATAAGCAAACAACATCATCCATTGCAGTAAATATATAATTTCAATACAAGTGTGTTCTGTACAGTTATAGACACCAAAATAATGAAACACAAAATAATATGAGATGAGTCTTGAATGCACACCATCTTCTCAAAAGCTGGCCTCGGTACCTGTCTACTGATGACCTAAGAATACAAGTTATTTTGAAAGAGTTTATCAGCATAAAGCTGGTGAGTTCATAAGTATTTTAGTGTCAATGTTTCTTGTAAAAACATTTGGACCTGTCTCAATGTATAAGTTTGTAACAATGTAAGCAAATGTTTGAAAGTGTTTGTAAAAGTTTGAAATTCTCAGAAAATCCTATATTTTCTATAAAAGTAACCTTCTACCAAGGCTAAACTGCTTTGTTGTAAAAGTGTATAATTACCCAAGTATAACTATCATTTGTTAAAAATATAGTTTGTACACTAATGCTTAAGTGAGATTATCACTAAAATATGTAATGGGTAAATCATTGTAGTACTGTAGCTTTGTATAATAAGACTACTGCTGTACTAAATACTACTACCTTAAACCGGATTTATATTAAGGCATAATGTGATAAATTGCACCATGCTATCGACTGGTAACAACAACATAATGAATGGTCGTAATAAAAGAAATGACGTTTGGCACCCGCAGACCTGCAGGTCCGGCTGTAGCTAGCAGCAAGGTGTAGGATAGTCAATCCAGTATAGATCTATACGCAAACTCACGCTCTCCCTCCAGGAGAATTCTGGCTACAACTCGGGCCATGACATTTAAGGCATGCCCGATACAGTGGATCACAATTATTACGTATTTATGTATATGTATTGTTTCTCGTATATCTGTATATGTATTGTTTCTCGTATCTCTGTATATGTATTGTTTCTAGTATATCTGAATATGTATTGTTTCTAGTATATCTGAATATGTATTGTTTCTAGTATATCTGTATATGTATTGTTTCTAGTATATCTGTATATGTATTGTTTCTAGTATATCTGTATATGTATTGTTTCTAGTATATCTGAATATGTATTGTCCTGCGTTACCCCGATAGTAACTAGCTAATGATGTACTGATGAGTATGAATATGTAAGTACTTTTATGTCTATACATGTATATATTATATATAAGTAATATGGAAACGACCTTCGGATGGTCACCCGAAATCCCACCAGACCACATCCAAATCGAGGAAAAGGAAATAGGGCGGATGGCATTCCTAAGCCTTTTGAACATTATTTATATATCTATACATATATGGGCATGCAATTGTGTATATAAAGCATAAATAAGTTTTCATAAAACATTTGGAAGCATAACTATAATTTCAAGAGAAGATTAATTTGATGTCGATCTATAAGTCATTTTGAAAGCATAAGTTGATAAAACAGTTTAAGTATAAGAAGCATTTGATTGAATCACAGTCTATAAGTAAGTTTGGATAGTAAAACAGTTTATAAAACATTTCAATAGTAAAGTAGTTGAAAAACAGTTTGAACAGTGTGAAAATCGTTGTTTTCCTAGTTATTAATCACATGTGATTAAACACAATCACATGTGATTGAAGTAATAACTTATAAGTATTTGACTTGTATCCCCCCCCATAAAGTGTTATAAAACATTTAAAATCATTTCAAAGGTTGATTCAAGGGGTATGAACTCACTTGTGGTGAGTCGTTTGAATTGCAGTGTCGGCTACCGTGCTAGGTGACAAACGGAGACTGGTTTACACGCACGAGCCTAGTTATCATATAATAAACATATATATAACTAATTAGATATATAATAACTTAATTAAATAAGTTAAGACACTTAGGAAACATTTAAACACTTTTATGAGTGTTTAAGGTCCAAATGGTTGCATCTAAGTTGCTACGGGACAAGGCAAAAGGGTTTGAAACATCAAAGGGCCTTGTATAGGAGTTCACCACCCAACAACCCCACATCTTGGAGTTTACGGCCGTAAACTCATAGGTTTATGGCCGTGAACTCCTCAAATGGTGTTTTTGGGTGTTTGGTGGTGTTATCTTGCATCTAGAACTCTCCTAGCTTTATTGGAATAACACATGAAGTAGATTAAGGCTTTAGAACACTCCACAAGGGAGTTTACGGCCTAAGGTCCTTCACCTTAGAGTTTACGGCCGTAAACTCTAGGAATTTAATTGATTTGAGGCACTTAAACATCAAGGATTGCTTTCATGAATTTATCTAAGGCTAATGGGGACAAGAGACACACTTTGGTGCCTTCACTTTGAGTTTACGGCCCAAGTCATGTTCCTTGGCCGTAAACTCCTTTCAAGGAGTGGTTTAGATGTGTTCTACTCTCCATTCTAGTCCCAAAGGTGCAAGGTAAATTGTCTAAGGGCGTAAGGGTTGCTTGGAATGATTTTTGTCCCACAAAATGGGGTTTACGGCCCAAGAGAAGTTCTTGGCCGTAAACTCCTACTAACTTGTGGTTTTTATGGGTTTTTGATGTTCTAATCGAGCACAAGTACTAGTAGTTAAAGTCCTTAAGCATTTGGGAAAGTTTTAGGGCATTTAAGCCCTTGAAAAGGGGTTTACGGCCCAAAGGAGTTCCTTGGCCGTAAACTCCTAGAACTTATGTTTCTTGGATGATTTCTAGGCTACAAAGATCATACACTAAGTCCTTTACAAGTCCTCTAACATAGGAATGGGTCTAGAAGGCATTAAAGTTCCATTTTGGAGTTTACTCCCCAAGAACGTTCTTGGGCGGTAAACTCCCGGATCTTGATATCTAGACAAGTAATTGTTGTTAATATGCATTAAACAAGTATTGAAACACATATAGAAAAAGTAGACTCACAATCTGGGATGAAAACTCGAAGATCCGTCAGAGAGAATATGGTTTTTCTCTATTTGGAATTGTGAATAATGAATTAATTTAATTCAGAAAACTATTTATAGTCCTGGAATATTTTGGCAGAAAATGTTTTTATTCCTGACGTTGGACTGTAACATTATGAAACTTGAAATGCCCAAGTTTCACAAAACCAGGAGTATCCACTCTCCTGATATCATCTAAAACATAAACCCTAATGTACACAAATTTGTTCGGAAAAGCTTGAAAATCACAGAAACTGAACTAGCTTCTATTGAATAGATGATGTTCGTACAAAGGAAATTTCGGGTTGTCACACCCACTATACGCTCACTCCTATGAAGCTCCTCTTTCATAGCCTCAAGTTGGGCCTCCCGAATCTGCTCTAAGAGTGGGGTAATCACCATCATCCTCAAACAAACATCCCTAATAGGAGTACCGGCCGCCTTGAGACTAAGGGAATCAACCACCACATTAGCCTTCCCCGAGTGATAAAGGATCTCATAATCATAATCCTTCACCACATCAAGCCACAAGTGTTGCCTTATATTAGATTTGGCTGATCCATTAAATACCTCAAACTCTTCTGGTTCGTGTAAATGATACAATGAACCCCATACAAGTAATGTCACCAAATGTTGAAGGAAACAACCACTGCCCCCAACTCCAATTCATGAGTGGTATAATTTTCCTCATGAGGCTTCAACTGCCTCAAAGTATAGGCTATCACACAACCCCTCTGCATCAAGACTGCACCCCAGTCCCAAATCAAGGGATCACAATGCACCACAAAATCATCCACACCCTCTGGAAGGGTCAAGATCGGAGCCTCGCATAACTTCTTCCTCAAAGTCTCAAACGCCACCTGTTGCTCTGGCCTCCAACGGAAAGTAGCAGATTTCTTCGTCAACCTAGTTAATGGAACTGTGATCCTGGAGAATTTCTCAATAAACCTCGCATAATACCAGCTAAACCAAGGAAACTCCGAATACATGATGGAGACCTCAAAACCTCCCACCGCATCACGGTATCAATCTTGTCCGGATCGATCAATATACCCTTCTGGTTGACAAGGTGCCCGAGAAGCTGCATCTCACACAACCAAAATTCCCACTTGGAGAACTTGGCATATAGCTTCTCTCTCCTCAGAGTCTCTTGATCCCTCGCAGATGATCCTCATACTGCTCCTTGGTCTTAGAATAGACCAAGATATCATCAATAAACACAATGATTCACCGATTTAGCAGCGGTCTGTAAACCTGGCTCATGAGATCCATGAAAGATGTTGGTGCATTCGTGAGCCCAAAATCCATCACCACAAAGTCGTAATGACCATAATGAGTCGTAAAGGTTGTCTTTTGAACACCCTCCTCTCGAAACCTCATCTTATGATAGCCTCAATGCAAATCAGTCTTGGAGAATCAAGATTTACCCTAAAGCTGGTCGAACAAATCATCAATCCTCGGAAGCAGATAACGGTTCTTCACCGTCAACTTGTTCAGCTCCTGATAATCAATGCACATCCTGTGGGAGGCATCCATCTTCTTCACAAATAATATCGGTGTTCCCCAAGGTGAACTACTCGGTATGATAAATCCTTTGTCTAATAGATTTTGAAGTTGTGTAGAAAACTCTTGCATCTCCGGTGGTGCCTACCGATAGGGTTCCTTGGCTATTGGTGTTGCACCTGGAACAAGATCAATGTGAAACTCCACCTTCCTCTCTAGAGATACTTCAGGAAAGTCCTCCGGAAACACATATACATAATCTCGAATAATTAGCACATCCTCAATCGTCCTCTTCTTTTCCTCTCTGTTATCCAACACATAAGCCACAAAACCGGAACAACCTTGTTGTAAATATCTCTGAGCCCTCATAACTAAAAAAAGAGTTGGTCTATGTTGGGCACCCTCGTAATGGATAACAAGTTCTCCCCCACTTGGGGTTCGAACCCAAACTAACTGGTGCCCACAATTGGTGGGATGTCAAGTCTACCAAGAAAATTACACCCTTTGTTTGCAAATAAAACGTAATATAATGGTAAAAAGGGGTATCGATCCTCGGGTAAACGGTTGTATTTAATCACCAATGCAATATAAAAGAACTAGTGTAAATAAACTAATTAACTACAATTAAACTAAAAAGGTGGGGGTGTTATGATTGATTGAAAACTAAAAGACTTGAATAACTAGAAAACTTGCAATTAAGCAAGGTGATGAGTTGCTTAAATATTGGAGAGAATTGGTAAACCAAGGCAATTCAACACAATGAACATTTGTGCGTTTATCATTAGGATTTAATATGAAGCTTATCATTCATCCTAAATTGGTTATAGCAATCATGATGCATAATATGCCAAGACTCCTCATAAGTTGTATAGAGGTTGGTGAAGCCCACAACACACCTTATTAATCAAAATCAAAGATCCAATTGCAGCAATTGAACCCAAGAAGTTGATTAGCCATAAGAATGAAGGAATCCCCAATTCCTACAAGATGTCATGTTCTAAGTAAATTCAATGATTCAATGATAAACTAAAGAAATAAACCAACAATTGCTTATTAAAGTACCAAGCTCATAATCAAAGCATTAAACAAGCATAGGAAATATGAACTAGAATCATAGACATAAGATAAATGATAAATAAGTATAAATCCTTCAAAAACCCACAAACATTCAAAGGTTTTAGCCAAGGTCTACCAAATTAGAGGGTTTAGCCACTCATGGCAATAGAATAACAATAAAAAAAAGTCTAATTGGATAAAGAAACTACCAATAACTTGGAAAGATGAAAAGAAATGAGTTTCAAGCTCCAAAATTGCCTTCTTCTGGTCACTAATGGTGGAAAATCGAATTCATGGCTGATAGATCTGATGCCTCGAGGTAATGAAAAGCCAAATGACCAAAATGCCCAAAACTGGGCAGTTGCGCGGGTACACGCGCGTCGGAAATTCCACCCGCGCAAGTCTTACTGGAATGTTATTGGCTCATTTTTCCTCCACTAACCATTCCACTACCAAAGATTCCTTTGGTCCCCTCTGTATCCCACATGATTCAAACTAACCAATCATCTTCTAGCTTCAAATATGGATGATCCAAGCCCAAATTAACAATCCATGATCCATCTTCACAAGCCCACTTCATCCAAGTCTTTAGCCTTTTAAGCCCAAATTTCCTTTAATAAATCCTCAAAGCCCAATAGTGCCTTAAAAGCCCACAAAGCCCATTTCCAAGCTAAACCATAACCGCAACAAGCTCCAAAACCCTACAAAATACCTCATGCAATAGAAAAAGTCCCCGGTATGATCCATAATAAAGAAAATAAATAAAATACATGTGTAACATCCCAAAATACGACCCGAAAATTTTTGTTTAATAATTACTAAAAACATCATGTCAATATCATAAAATAAACCCATACGTCATTATCTCAGAATCATAGCAAAGTATCACGAGAAAACTGTATCAAGACTATGTCAAATCACATCTATGAAAAGCTAAAACAACTCCCAGGACAAACTGAATCTGTGGTGTGTGCGATGCCATCAACCCAAGCTCTTCCCTTTACTTGCGGAAGTACCTGAAACCAAAACTGAAATTGTAAGCACAAAGCTTGGTGAGCTCCCCCAAACTACCACATACCATACAATAGCAGAATAAGCACATACGGGGCCTTGCCCACTGCATTGGACCAAGGTCCGGACTAACTGGGGCCTTGCCCCCTGCATCGGACCGAAGTCCGGAAACTGACTGGGACATTGTCCCCTGCATCAGACCGAAGTCCGGACTAACTGGGGCCTTGCCCCCTACATCGGACCGAAGTCCGGAAAACTAACTGGGACCTTGTTCGTTGCATCGGACCGAAGTCCAGACTAACTGCATCGGAACGAGGTCCGGAACTAACTGAACATAGCATAGAATAAACACATATCAACTAGCATAAACACATATACTGCATACTGCATCGGGCCGTGGCCCGGAACACATAACACATAAATCCTATCTGAGCCACGAAGGCATCAAACATACTAACTACTGCATCGGACCGAAGTCCGGAAACTACTGCTAGCTAAACGGGCTAGCATTGTGGCCTTAGACCCGTTCCTACAGGAAGGAAACTCACCTCGTGATGTTGACTGTTGAACTCCTGAATGAGAAATCCTTGACTGCTGCTCCGGTTGCTTCCCAGCTATCATGGGAATTAAAATACTAAATCAGAATATGGATTCCTCTATGGGTAAAATGACCATTTTACCCCTACTATGGTGTGGGACACAAACATGGCCCAAATCCTTAATTCCTTCTAAGTCCATCTATGGCCCCACTATAGGCCCATTAATGGCCCAATTTGCTATTTTCGGCCTAGAACCCTGTTATTGGGCCTTACTCAAGACCAATATTGAATCCTTGGTCCTTAGCAACTGAAGTCTGATGGGCCATAAAGGCCCATGGACCCTAAGCCTGAAACCCAACCCACACCAAGGCCCAACACTCGAAGCCCAAACTGGCAGCGTACGCGGGGCGTACACCAAGGTACGCTAAGCGTACCGGCTGCTGGCTTGTACGCGGCGCGTACATCCTTGTACGCCCAGTGTACAACTCTGTTAAGCCAACATCTCATTAAGTGCTTAATAATCCAATCCAGAAGCTACAAATCCAGATCCTAAGCTTATTCCATGACTTAAGTCATAAAGTTGCTTACTTGATGGCTTACAAGTCACATAAAGGCTCAAACTTCCACAAATAACATTCTACTTCCATAAAACTAACTAGATCTCATGCATGGTTTTATATAAGCCATAAAGATCGAAACTTTACTGCTATGGGGACTCTTGAGCTTCAAGGATAGCAATCCCATGCTCCAAAAACGAAGTTGCAATATAAAGGTCCTTCCTTTGAACCTAAAAGGTCCAAACTTCAAAAGAACTCCTAGATCTAAACTTACAAGAGGAAAGTTGGAAGCTTTATACCTCTTTTGAATGCCAAATGAAGGAATGATCCCAGATCTATGAGCTCAAGGTGCTCAAGTTCTTCTTCTTCCACTTCTCTTTTTCTCCTTCTTCATAAATATAAGCTCAAAGATCAAACACACACAAACAAGGAGCAAAGGGGACGAACTAGGGTTTCTCTAGAGTGAATGATAAGTGAGGAGGCCAAATGGGAGGCTATAATGGGGTTTAAATACGCCTCAACCCCTAAAATTAGGGTTAGCCACCTGGTCGCGTACGCTGGGCGTACCATAAGGTACGTTGCGCGTACGCTCAGCCTCCCCGCGTTCATTTAATCAGTACGCCCAGCGTACAAGAGGGGTTACGCCCCGTGTACTGCTTATGGGCTGCTTACCCTTCGGCCCAAAAAGAGGTCTACTCACAACAACAATTCAATTATAGCCCAATAAACTGAAGAATTAAATAACTTTATACCTCGGAAACCATCGTTACACAATGTAATAATGATAAAAAGATCTAAAAGTCTAAAATAAACCAATAAAAATAAGGAAATGAAATAAACTATCAACAATCAATCATCACCCCATTAGGACTCAACCAATCCATCCCCACAATCACCTTGCCCTCATGCAAAGGAATAACCAAATCAATCAGGCACCTCTCGCTGAATAGGTCCAGAACACAAACTCGATGTACCCTCGATGCCCGTACTGAATGATCATCAACAATATCTCCTCTAATGGATAAATAAGCTCCCCTGGAGCATCCATAAACCTCTTTCTTAGTGCATGAAACACAAATGATTGGGTGGCACCCGAATTAAACAGAACTAAAGTTGGAACTCCGTTCACTAGGAAAGTCCCTATATTGTAACACCTATTTTTCTAGGTTTGCGTTTGGACCCTTGAGTTTTTTTTGTTGCAAGAAGGGTCCCATATATCAAAATCTATGAATTTTGGTGTTGCTCGAGTACGTGGGGCGTATGCCTTGGTACGCTGAGCGTACTATGTCCTGTGCCAGTACGTTGCGTGTACTTCGATACGCTGGGCGTACATGGTTCAAACCAAAACCCTAATAATTAGGGTTTGTGCACTATCTATACACCATTATGGCCCCAAGACCTTTGGAGTGATTGTGTACTTCCTTAGTTGTGAAGAAGGAACTTCAAGGAGTAAATTTTGCTCTCAAGCTTTGGATCCATCATCTTCTCTTCATTGTGCACCATTTGGAGGTATAAAGCTCCAAACTTGGCTTATGTTTCTTTAGATCTTAGTTAAGCCTTGTTTTCTTCCTTTTTGTCCCCAAAGTTTAGGGTGTGATAAGTATGAAGTACTCCTAAGCCTTCAAGGTGTCCTTTCAGATGTTTTACGGCATCTCAAGTCATAAAGATACAAGCTTGGACCTTGATAGTCCCCATATAAGAGTTAGATTGTAGAAAAGGGTGAAATATGTTAGGTTTTTAGTGTTGGTCTTCTTGTAGCCATGCAAAGGCATAAAGTTTGCAACTTTTATAGCCATAGGGGTCTTAGTGGGTTCAGATGTAAGTCTTGGTAGTAGGTTCTTAAGGCATTAAGACTTTTTGCATGAGGGGTGCGTCCGTTAGGCGTAACTCCCTATACGCCGCGCGTACTGCATCCTAGTCACGATCCACCCACTTCGGCAGAGTACGTTGTGCGTACCAGTTGGTACACCGAACATACGGCCTAGTCCAGCTTGGGGTGATTTTTTGGCCTTAATTGTTGGGCTTGCTTGTTGGGCTGGACCATAGACTTACTTGTTGTTGGGCCACTTCTAATGTTGTGCCCATATTGGACCTTGGATGATCCTTGGGGTTGGGCCTAGGATTTTATTGGCCTTGAAAGACTAACTTGGCCCTTTTTTTACCATGGACATTAGGCAAGTATTGTAGGTTTTTAGTTTTGGGTTATGTCTCAATTATTATTTGGGACTATATTGTTTAGTTAGCAAGGGGATTTCTCCAGTCCAGCAGCAAGAGCATTTATCAGGGTTTTTCAGTAGTTGAGGTGAATTTCCTCACTAGATCCATGGGTCGAAGGCACTAAAGTCGGCTCATTGTTTGTTGTGTAGAATTTTGAATGCCTAGTGATGATTATATGGAAGACCAGGATTGGACCCCTGCATTTGTATGAAAGACCAGGATCTGGCCCATGACAGTTATATGAAAGACCAAGATCTGGCCCATGACAATTATATGAAAGACCAGGATCTGGCCCCTGGCATTTGTATGCAAGACCGAGATTTGGCCCTCATCACCGAATGTAAGGATTCTATTTCGGCCCATCACATTTATATTCTTTCATGTGTGGTATTTGGTACTTCGGGAACTCACTAAGTGTTATGATTACAGTTTGTGTTTATGGTTTCAGGTACTTCCATTTCCAAAGGGAAGGGTTTGGCGTGATGGCACAACATCCTCCCCTCATGGTTTCTGCATTTTAAATAATGTGTACTCTGATGATTTAATACTATGATTTGTATGGGTTCCTAACAATTAATGAATGTGTTCAATGAATTTAAAATGAAAAAAAAAATATTACTATTTTGGGACGTTACAAGTTGGTATCAAAGCCTTTGTTTGAGGGATTCGGGCACACTTACGGGCCTGTTAGAATTCAAACTAAGGAAATGATAATTTTCTTAAGAAAATAAAAAGTTGAACTTCTAAAAAGTATTTATCAAAAAGGAGGGGGTGTGATGTGTGCGATCAGTCGATCTCAAGTAAGTGGTTCCCAAGTTAACCATACTTATGTGTTATGATTAGTGTGCTTGATTTGAGGATTGCATGCTAGATTAGGGCTAAGGATACCTTCAGGAATCATATGATATAATTTCATGATTTGTGTGATGCCATATAGCCAATAGAACTTAATTCCGTGTATTACTTGGAATTGATATCGGGTCATTTATTTGCTAAGTGTATGCTTTCAAAGCTGTATATGATTATGATTGTATAGCCCTAGAATGATTGATTTAGCCACATTTCCTGTTCTTTGTTTGGTTGTTGACTTAGGGTAGAATCTTCATTTAACTGTTTATGTGATCCTATTTTGTGTACAACTTGCATGCATAAGGCAACCAACGGTGTTGATTGAGGTTCCTGGTACTGCGAGTGGTGAAAGTTGAGAGTTCATATTAGATTCTAGGATATGTATGCAGTGTAGCATAGGATTTGTTTTTGGTTGTAATGTGGTAACTTAGAGGAATCAGGATTGACCTTGAGGAAGGTACAGGTAGGTGTGGAAGGTAGTATTGGGCCTGTACTACTGGAAGCACATGACCTGTACCTGAGACAAGAGCATACCTGAAAACTCTAAGGAGGCATTCATGTTGGGAATTTTCCCTCGATTCATAATTGATTGATAATATGTTGTACTTCAATTTGAGGATGGTGATGTGTTGGAAATATTTTTATGCGATTGTCACTTGAAATAAGTTGAGTATTGATTTACAATTTCTAGCAAGCATTATCAGAATGTTTCAAGTTGGAAAGATCCTGAAGTTTCAACAAGTATTTGAAGAATTAGATGTTGGAGCACTTGAAGTTGACATAGAGCACTTGCTAAACATGGATCACTTGATGTTGACATGGAGCACTTGAAGTTGACATGGAGCACTTGTGGAACATGGAACACTTGAAGTTTACATGGAACACTTGCAGTTGACATGGAGCACTTGCAACTTACATGGAGCACTTGCTGAAAGCAAGTTGGATCATCATGATCTTAGATAACACATCTAGATCGTATGTGGAGCATCATGATATTAGTGGATCATCTGGAATATTGATGGCTCATCAAAAACATTGTTGGCTCATCTATAACTCTATGGCTTAACAAGATGTTGATAGATCAACATGGGTATTGGTGGCTCATATCAAGTCAATGGATCAACATGATCATGTTGATGAATCAACATGATTGAACATGATACATCATGTACAATGATGGCATGTCCAAATTCTCAATGGCACATGCAGGTCATCCATGGTTCATCATGAACACGTGGTTGTACATCTGCAAGTTCAAGACTATTGTGTTATGTCTCAGGGGGTTAGGATACTGGATGATGAATCTGCCATGAGAGTTTTCCTGAGAACACAACACAAAGAAGAATCGTTAGAGGACGTCCGGGTGTTCTCCCGGGATGTCGCTCCGATGATCAAGTTAGATTTTTGAGATAGGTAATTTTAAGCTAATATTTTTTAGAGAGAAGATGGGATCCCTTCCTTGAGGCAGAATAGATCCTTTTATACCTACCTCTAACGGATTGCGTGGACCTCGTCCGATGAGCGTGAAACGTGGCCTCCTATGACTGGGAGAATCATGCCCATGTTAACTAACTGCGTGGTGATGTTAGCTCTAAGCGTCACCTAAGCTTTCTGTCACATCCTGATTGGTCGTGAGTAAATGAGTAGATTGTGGGGGATATTAGTCCCTCACGGAGGGAAACGAACTGCCACCCGGTGTTAGATTGCCTTGGCCAAGGCCGGGCCTTGGCCAAAGTCCTGACGAGATAACGTCTCGTTTATGATGTCCGTTACATTTAACGGGACCATTTATGGTAACGTTAACAAGTCCCTTAGGCCAGTAGGGTTCTACATTCATGACGTAGCAGAGTTGTTCTGGTCTATTCGCAGGCACGTGGTGGGCTGCTATTGGTAGCTTACGTGATTGGCAGGATGAAATCGCCGTTTGTTCAACGTTTTCACCATGAAAACGGTTCGCTGTCCCTTTTGTGGTATTTAAGGCTCTATTCTTTCTAACGTTTCCTCTCTACCTACTATTCGTCTCCCTTTGACCTCTTGTTCTTGATTAAAAAAACCCTTTCAACCCCTTCCTTATATTTTTTCCATGGCTTCCAATCATGCTTTGGGCAAAGATCTGACCTCCAAAGAATGGGAATCTTTTGAGTTCCGGTTCGGGTTCGTTCCCGAACACGAAGTGCAAATCCCTCTGCCTGATGCTTCACTCTACAGTCCGCCTGAGGGCAAAGTTAGAATCCCAATCACCTTGTTCGAGGCATGTATGCGCTTGTCCACCACTGATTTCTTCAACCTGATCATCCGGGAATACGAGTTTTCAGTGAGAGAGTTGACCTTTATCTCTATAAACAAGATAGTGGGTTTCGAACTACTCTGTCGTGCTCTGGGGCGCCTGCCGACTGTTCCGGCTTTCAAGCACTTCTTTAATGCTTCTACCCAGTCGGGGACTCGAACTCTCTCTCGATGGCGGGAAGTACCTACTCTCATCCATGATAGGAAATAGAAGAAGAATTGGCGGGAGAGGTTCTTGTGGGTGAACAGTGATCTCATGGTGCTCAGTTATCCGAGGGCTAAAGTGTATGTTGACCGTGCTCCGAAACTTTTTGGTGCTGACAAGGAACAGGACTATGTTCTTGAGAAGATTAGCATTAATGGTAAAGACTGGCTTGACCCCTTCCTGGCGGCCGACGGAATGAGTGTCGCTTGGAGAGCTCGTGGAAAGATGCCCTAGTTTTTCGTTGGGAAAGAGGGTATTTTTCTTGCTCCTCTCCCCCCTTTTTTTTGAAAATTTTGCAAAGAACGCTTAAATCGACATTCTGTTTTACCGTTGTTATCTTTTGATTTGTTGCCAGGTGTGAAGGAAGTTGTTTCGTTAGAGAGAGCTCTTCAGAGTCAGTTCGGCAATGAGCTTCAGTGTCGTGACGTTGATCTTGTGGAAGCTCTACCACACCTGTTTTCGGACAAGGAATCGATGTAACTGTTGGTTCTGAAAGTGCCACCGGCGCCGACGATGACCTAGATTTGCAGGACATTGTTGTCACCGATGCTTCTCAGAAGGATCCTACACCTTCCGAGTCTCCGAGGAGTTTTCGCCGTGTCAAGAGGCGTTTTACATTCCTGGAAGCCTCTTCCGGTGGTCGAGCCAAGTCAACCAGTGCCGATCCTCCTCTTCGTAAGAAACGCAATCTGAGTTTCTTACTAGAGGGTACCAAGGATTCCACCCGTGCCCTCGATGAAGGTCCTCCGAAACTACCGGAGGGGGCACAAACTGGGGCAACTGAACCGCCCTATCATATGGAAGAAAAAGGTAGCTAGAAAACCAACCCTACTTCCACAAACAGGGGGGAGAAGGGGAGGCAGAGACTAGGTCTTCGCCACCCCCCAAGTTCTTTCTTTAACTTCTTCTGGTAAAACCGAAACCACCCCCCTTCTGGTGAGTTCTCATCTGGATGCCTATAAGCCAGCCTGGAGACTAACTGCTCAAGATCTTGTCTCCGACCACGACACTGCTCTCGAGTGGTTTCTGCACGCATTTCCTCCTGCCGCGAATGAGGCCCTGAATTCCCTATCCGACGAGTATATGGCCGACGACTTGCACTACGCTTCCACCCAATTGTCATCTTAATTGATTGTGGCCACTGAATGTATCTCCGAAATGGAGACCTTCCAGTATGATTTTGACAGGATGGATTTGAGTGCGAAGAGATGAAGGCCCAGGTGACGAAGTTAGAAGCTGACAAGAGCAGCTTGGAGGCTAGGCAGGAGGCGGTGTTGCTCGAGAGGGCAAGTTTGGCGGATCAAGTGGCAAAGCTGGAGGAAGAGGTGAAAGATCGTGTGGGGGTCCTAACTTTGGAGAATGTCGGTCTGAGCGGTCGAACGGTGAAACTGGAGGTTGATTTGGTTGCTGAGAATGTCGTAAGGGGAGCGCTGGAAAAGGATATATCTTGGATCCTTAAGGACGGGCTCAGCCGAGTGGTGGACCGAGTAATCGAGAGCCCCCAGTTTCTGTAGGGTTTGGTGTAGGTTCGGGTGGCTTGTGTAGCGGCATGGGTGGAGCAGGGGAAGAAAGCTGCTAAGGAGCTAGCGATTCTCGGGGAATTTAGCCCATAGGTGGAGGTGAACGTGGCCACCAAGGTTCACGAGATGGAAGATTTCATGGCTACTTTTATTGAGACAAATTATGTTGGCTATCTTCGCCTAGGTGATCTGGATATGGCTGGGCTTCGCAACCTTTGCCAAGACACTTAGGGTGATGGGTCGAGCCCCGGCCCTAGCTCCTCCCCTGATGATGGTAACACTCTTACCCATAAATAGCGCTATTTCTTTGGTTTGTTGCGATGTACACTCAATGAAAATTTTTTCTATTCCTTGTTTTGTCATTTTTTTGTTTTGCTGCCCTCATGGGTGGCCTGAAAGTCTGGGAGTCCGACATCATGACAATTGCTACTTTATATTATTGGGTATCAATGTTTGCTTCTTCCACATATATTCTTTTGTTTGGTTGCTTCATGTATGGTTTATGTTGGCCACCACATGGTATTTATGCAGGGTATGCTTGCATCCCTGGTTTGAATCTGTTAGTAGCAAACTCTTAATGTTTTAGCAAAGTTGGTCTTTGAGAAATTTGTTCTAATTTGTTGCTTAAAGACCCTAGGTGTATCCAAGATCATCATCTTGAGGCTCACCTAATTATGCTTTTTTGTTTTATTGGTGGAAGGTTATGATTCTTCTACACTCACGTCACATGTTCTTTTGTGTGTTTGTTATGACATGAATGATGAACATGATTTAAGAGGAAGGCTATGAGACTTCTATGTGAAAACTCAGATGCCTCCTTGTAACGATTTCGTTCTTGTGACGTTGGATGATCAGTCCTTGTTGTCACACAGTAAATGTACACAGCCTCTTTTATTTTGTTTTTCAAGCTTGAAAATAAGGTACATCTGCATTGCCCGATCTGTTTACTCTAGTTTTGGTTAGAGTATAATAAAATTGAAAGTAGTAAAGTAATACTTGATGATTACATTCACATGTTTAAATTAATACACAATGCCTTTGCTAGCATTGATTCTACCTTTAACACTCGATTTAAGAGTAAAAGTCTCGCAGAATCTACGTGTTCCACGTTCTTGGAATGGCACGCCCGTCCTAAGCTTCTACGACATAGGCACCATTCTTATGGGCTTCCACGATTTTGTATGGTCCTTACCATGTGACACTGAGTTTCCCCAATGGTTTAACATGGCTAGACTCGTTATTTCTTAGCACCCATTCTCCGACTTTGAAGTTCTTGACCCGGACTTGGCGATTGTAATAGTTCTCAAACCGTGATTTGTATAGTGCCTGGCGCACTTGTGCCGCCTCACATTTTTTGTCTTGCATGTCTTGGTCCTGGCGTCTCCCTTCTTCTTTGGCCGCTTCCTCGAAACTATCTGTTCGCAAGGAGCTCGCCGCTATCTCCAGGGAGAGGACTGCTACTGTCCCCTAAGCTAGGCTAAATAGGGTTTCCCTTGTACTTGAATTTTCTACGGTACGATATGACCACAACACGGTCGGGAGTTCACCCACCGAGGTGGATTTTGACTTAAGTAACCTTTTTTCAAACCATTGATGATGGTTTTGTTTGATATCTCGGTTTTTCCATTAGCCTGAGCATGCGCTACTGATGTAAACTAGCGATGGATTCTCTTGTCTTCACACCACTCCTTGAAGGGACTGCCCTCAAATTAAGTGTCGTTATCATTTATGAGGATCTTAGGGGTGCCAAAATGGGCCAGGATGTTCTTGGTCATAAATTTTATCATCTGCTTTCTTGTGACAGTGGCCAGTGGTTCTGCATCTATCTATCTGGTGAAATAATCCATGGCCACTAGTAAAAACTTCACGCCCCCTGGTGCTGGTGGAAAAGGTCCCACTATGTCGATCCCCCATTGATGGAAATGCCAGGGGATGGTGATGCTGGTTAATGGCATGGCCAGTTGGTTTTGGAAGGGAGCGAATGCTTGGCACTCTTTGCATTTCTTTGATACGGTTGTGGCATCGTTGTACACGTCCAAACAATATACTCCTAGGCGGAGTATCTTGCCCATGAGTGCGCGAGCGCCTTTGTGTGTCGTTGCGTCCCTGGAATGGCTTTCTTCGAGGAATGCCTGCCCCTCTGTTTTAGAGATGCACTTAAGCCATGGTCTTAAGTATCTTCTTCGGTATAGTTGATTGTCCCTGATTGCAAAATGCGGTGCTCTGATTTTGACTTTTCTCGCCTCCTATGGGTCGTCCGGAAGCACTCCATGGCGCAAGTAGTCGACAAAAGGTTTTGTCCATTTTGGAGGGGCTGATATTGTATTAACATGTTGGTTGTCGATACTTCTTTCCAGGAGTACTTCAACCGAAACTTTTTTTGTGAGATGGTTATATGAAGTAGAGGCCAATCTCACTATTATGTACATGCCTGTAATCAACATGATACCATAGTCATGTCATAACCATCTTGTCTACTATACTAACCTTCAACTGGATACTAAAATTAGAAAAAAGGAGGAAGGAGAAAACGTACATGAAATTCCATATTCATCGAGTTCTTGAACACTTATGTTCATTAATTGGAGCACTTGTTCACCTGCAATTCAAATTCTTCAGGGATGAACTTCGAATTGTGTTCTTGCTACTGATACATACACGCATAAAAAGAGCTAGAATCGAAAAGGTGGTGAGCAAAAGATCCCTTTAATTCAGATTGATGAGGGATGAAATTCAAATTTTTGTTCTTGCTACCGAGACACAAACATAGGAATTGATGAAATCAAGAACGATTAAAGGGATATATCCCAGTTGTTTATCGATTAAGAAGGGATGCAAAAGAGGGAAGATGAAGATCGGAGTGTTTTGGTTGGGTGTTGGTGATCTGCTGTGACACGC